>NC_136906.1:21315331-21517831 GCF_949606895.1 Notothenia rossii
ATTTAGCTGGCTGACATTTCAGGGCCATGCACACAATATGCTCTGAATCAAAGTAGATTCAAGCACAATGGAGTTGAGTCGATCAATAGGTAGTGTCCCCATAGCTCTCCACAGGAAAGGATTTCTCATTAAGGAAAATATCTGATTCGTGGAAATGGTCATCTTTAACCTGTTGAATAAATCAAAGCTTATGTATAACTGATGGACACATAATTCAACAGTTTCCTCGTGAACAACATGTAGCTCTCGGTCTGAAATGTACAAAACACATGATAGGCAGATTAAGCGCAGATAAAGACATGTCTAAATATGTAATTGAAATTCCTTCTTATGAAATCCATATTCCCTTCTGCTCACTCTCCAGTACTTTATTTAAAGCTGTCATTCTTTTCAATCTTGCATTTTTTTCCTCTCTGTTGAATGTCAACATTTTCTTTTCCATTCTCTCTATGTAACCTTGACTGATATATTTGCACTCTCCTCTTTGTTTAGGCCCCATATTCCTGCACTTGTTCATTTGTCTGAGCATCACCGTCTCATCTCCTTGCTCTATTTATAACAGCTATCTCTGTCTGTTTGAATTACTATGCTATTACCAGCTTATTGTTACAAATTTAGCACTATAATAGTGAAATCAATCGGTAAGTAAATAGGGGTTTTGATGGCTGTAATGTTTTAAAGAGCCAAGGTGAGAAGAGTCAGACCTTTTTATTTTCTACTATTTACAATTCACTATTAACTTTAAATAGATGGATTATAAAAAAAACCTATTGAAAAAAAAACAGGTGTCAATGAAGATTATTACAAACTACAAAAAATATCCCAATTAATAATTTTTTTGAATTATTTTCTATTCCTATATTTTTGCCATATCACAGAGTAAAATGTGAATAACAGAAACAATCCTCTTCAGCGGCATCATGAACAGTTTCCCAGAGTTGTTCACTTTAAAGTCGAGCTCTCTGTTCTGCTCTTCATTGATTTCCTGACTGATAGCCCATTCAACTTTCAGCACTGTAGCCAGTAATTGCCTTTTCAGAGGATGTAATTGTACTAAGAGGGCATCGCTGAGTGCGTGGAACCCAGACATACCGGCGGCTGGAGGTGGTGTTTCACATCCCTGTGCTATATTCTCATATCCTGCACTCCTGTAATGAACGTGGTTATTTGAATAGGCATTGTTAGGGACTCTGGGTGCTGTGTAGAGAGCTGCAGAAGCAGATGGAGCTGCGTAGATTTTGGGCAGCCACTCGGGTGAGTGTGTGTGTATCTGCTCTTCTGTGCGTCGGAGCACATGTTACTTCCTGCGTGTGAGTATTTGGGAGTTTGAATTTGCAGCGATGCATACTGTACATCATTCTGTGCATGTAACCATGTGCAAACTTGTGTATTCCACATGTATCGTGTGTGAACAAGATCTTACACGGCACTGTTAGAGTTCCTCATTGATTAGGATGGATGAATCATTCATACCAGCATTCATTCATTCCTCCTTTGGAGGAAAGGTTCTTTTTTCCTGCTTTGTCTCTGAGACACACCGTAAGAAAGCCTGGGTCTAACGCAAACTCTAAGTGTGTTTGTCTGTCTGACTTTTAATGTTCTGTGAATGCTGAGTTGCTTATCTAGACAATTAATCATCCTGGGAAGTGCCCGCTGAGCTGTTTCTTCAAGCTTCCTAAAACTAGGGTGAAATAAAACAAATACAATATTTTTGTTATAAATGCAATATATATGCAGTAATATGCACGTGAAAGCATATTCTTTTGCATAATTTCTGATGTGTGGGGGAAATTAGATGCTGATCCCGACGATCTGCTCTATGTGAACAATGAATATTAATGAACTAATTCAAGGGTTATTTTGCAAAGCACAATGGCTTACGCATGGCACTATGGATATGCCTTCATTTGTTTTTCTCAAAAATGTAAATGACTTAAATATACTTTCAAATGCAAACAAAATATATTTGACTCACTTCTAGGCAGAAACAATACTTATGATTTTATAATTGAATGTTATCTTTACTGGAAAAAATATGATGGCAAAGAACACACATAAACCATGCAATGCACATGATGAAAAATGGGTTATAGCCTTTACAGTCTGGTTATAGCGCATTAATTCATAAGTCTCACAATCTTTAGTGGCTATTTTGAGAATGTTTTCATTTATTTTGTGAAAACTCAAACTATTGAATGGTTACAGCCTCTCAACTGGGAGGATTTGCAGTTTTCTCTATATTGTCTCATATTAAATAGTATTTTTAATTTTTTTATCAACCTTAATTGATCATTCCAATAAGACACACACAATAAACGGTTCAACATTTGACATACATTTATAGATTAGTTTGATTTGAACTGATGGTTGCAGAAAACTCATTACGAGCAGGAACCAAACTGGTATTTCCCATGGATAGTACTGATGCATGAGGAGACATCAGCGTGTGATTGGGTTTTCCGCTGATCCCTGCCAACCCGTCAACAGATTGCGGGCCGGTCCCTGCGAGTGGTCGCTCTGCCTGGAAGAAAAATACTGTGTAGGAGGAGTGAATGTAGCGCTGCCAGATTCTGCCTTCCTGCAGTGACAGAAGCCCCGCCAAACTCCCCGAGCGCTGGGCGGCTGCCCGGCCCCCTGAGAGGAGGACCCACTGACCCCTGATGAGAGGACAGGACAGTGAATCCAGTGTTACCTTGGTTGGTGATTGGCTAATGGTTACACAAGCCAACAAATCGTTATGACATCATAAAGGGTCCAAAATCTGATCAGCTCCTTTTCAGACAGGTTTTTATATAAATGGATCAGGACAAAAAGAGAGAGAATCTTTTTTCCTACATTTTCAGAATCTCTTCACACAGAGGGGACACATGTTGATGTATGGAAGACATGAACAAGTGGATTTTGCATAATAGGTGACCTTTAAAGGTGTCCACTGCTCTCACAGTCAGACATTTCAGAGCAACAAGCCAATAACAGAACATAGTATTGTTCCTGTTTTCATGGAAATAATCTGTGTGAGGAAAATATTTTTATTTCAACTGGAAGGCAACAATCTGTGCTATTGAGATAAGATTGGTTGTTTACAGTCTAAATAATCTTTTGGTTATTACTTTTATTTTAACATTTTTGTCCTGTTTTTACTTCATTACTAGCATCCAGCATAAAAGATGGGGTTGCGCAGAGCACTTTTGCTTGTTGATTGCTTTCGCTTAGCGGTGCAAATTAAACCTAGCGGGGGGTTTAGTGTATCCAGCGCGGTGGCGGCTTTTAACCTGTGTCAAACCTCGCATCAGACTTCTGAGATCATGTGTTCACTTTCCAAATCTGAAGTTTTCCTCTCTTTACTTTCCTATTTGCCCTCTGGCTGTTCCGCGTGAGTTTCTGAAGAAAAGAGCTTTCTGATAGAAACATATGATGGTGGGCAGCTGAGTGCTGTTGCTCGGTGCTGCTCGTATCTGGAGGCACACAATACATAATCCAAACCCATCCATCTGTCTTTGTGTCTCACGCCATGCGCAGTCGTTTACAGACCGGGCAGGCCAGACGGTGCCGGCCAAGATAACCAATACCCTTTTTCATCTTAAAATATCCTTCTTTTCATGTTTCTTCATCTTCATGCAGTGTAGACAAGCCGAGCAGCTGGAAGAAGCAGTGTGACCCTGACAGAGACACTCAGACACTCAGAAGGAGAAAGCTTTTTGCTGCAATGTTATTCAGTGTAAGAAAGTAATGATGCTACCATAACATTCATATTTAAGTCGTATTGTTAAATGTCAATTTAGCTTTAGACTTTCTATTGTGATATCTTAGCAACAATTACTGCAAACATCTAGGAAAACGCGTGTTTGTGCCTTTACCTAACAGGTTGTTTTGGTCCAAAAAATCTCTTGTGCTTCTGGTTATTTTGGAAAAACATTTTTTAATCTTTTTCTGGTGAAGTCAAACATGTGGGATATGATTTTTCCCACTTTCTAAAAACAGTTAAAGAAAAAGAAAATGTACTGTGCTGTATCGGTACGATAAATATATTCTTTAAATTGACAGGAAATATTTACAGAAGCCAGTGAGGACTCAGTAATCAGTAATAATTATGACATAGGGTGCGTCTCACTTCGGTTATTTTTCATTTCCTCGCTCCTCGGGCTCGGTATCACCGGAAGTTGATTTGTCTGCGCCATCTTGAGTAGCGTCCCAGTGGCCTTACTTTTGCCAGAGGATCGAGAAGTGGTAACGGAGGAGCGATAATCGAGGAACTACCAGACCATCCTCCGGTGAAAACCTCGGACACTTGCCCCGCCCCCTTACTGTGTATCGCTCACTGATTGGACGATACAGCGCATGCACTGATCTGGCTGCTGTCAGACGATCAGCTGTGCGGTGTCATCACAAACGGACGTCGCTTCACGTAGCGCTCCGGAGGAAACAACGTCCTATTGCTCTTAAAACTCATTTCCCTGCTTCTCGTGGTTTCCTTACGTCTCTCCATGCTTCCCTGGTGGGAGGAACTAGTCGCAGGGAAACTACGCAAGTGAGGGACGCAAGGAATCCATTTAACCGATCTAATCTCAAATGCTACTTACAGTATATTGTAAATACCCTCACCAACCCCTCACCTTATTACTTGTGTCATGGTTCAGTTTCAGAACCATAAAACTGTATACATACATTCCATTTTTTACTATCAAGTTATGTCTGTTGGCTGATCCCAGTAATGACTCCACTGCGGTTGGAGTGTTCCTATTTTTTGGGGGAAAATGAGAAGCTGTGATTTATGTGGCTAGATTTCTTTGTTTGAAATGAGTAAAAGTAATCCTTGACTCCAGGGGGAACATCCTTTGGTTGAAATGTCAGTCAGGCAACAGACCGCTGTACGCTTTGAGAACATATTTTTCATTCTGTACTTCTGACAAATGTATGTGACCTGTAGAGCCTTGTGCTGTCAGTTGTGCTGGATGGTTGTTTGTATTCTGTGTGTGCCTCCAGCCATACAGTCCTTACTGCACAGCCTTAAAGAGTAGGGCTGCTCGATTATGGCAAAAATCATAATCTTGATTATTTGGGTCAATAATTGATATCACAATTATTAAAAAACGATTATCCATTTAATTTGAAAACATCAATTTTTCGAGAAAAAAAATGTGAACAGTATGTTTTGAACAGTTGATTACCCTGAACTTTAAGTATAATTCATCTGAAAAACCAATTTTAAAAAAACGATTAATTGAGCAGCCCTATTAAAGAGTTGATTACACTGCGCTAAAGTCTTGGCATCACATCAGGCTAGCTGCTGGAGAGTTTGTTTTATATCCGTTCTTCTGAAGAATTACTACCTATGTTTGAAAATAAATACCTGCAATTTTATGTTCAACTTACCTGCTAATTATTTTGTCAATATAGGCTAGTAAATACTTTTTGGCTATATAACATATGAGAATGTTATGGAAACACAACTTTATATCCCAAGGCCACATCGTTGGAGTTAGTTTCGTGTGACTAATGATCATGTTTAGATTATTATTAAGTATACTAAGAAGCAGAACAAATAGTGAGTGGTTTAAGACACTTTCATTCACTGCCATGATCTTCAGTGCTCACATGTGGATTAGTTTGCTTTATGTTTTGGGTCAACCATACTTCTCTCTCAACAGAAGATTTGTTTAACAAAGTTTAACTTGAAAAATATATTTTTAAAATATGTTTATTCTTTATGAAACGGCACCGTCACAATCTAGTGATGGACTGTTTTATGTCAGTGTACTGATAAGAAACCAGGCGGCGGTTTAGAAAGACAGCAGACAGAGTGAAAAAGACCCCGGGCCATTTACTGTAGGCTGCTCCATGCTGTGCACTTATTTTCCTATTTTCACTCTGCCTTGTTGTCTCGACTCCATGGCCTCCGGATAAATCACACCTTTCAGGGTGAGAGCAGCGACATTTTTCACCGAGAACAAAAGTGAGGATAGCGCTTGTGGTGTAAAAAGCAGAGATTGGTGTAGCCCTGTCACGCCTCATTAGGATAACTAGTTCATATTCAGAGATGCAGCACATATCTCTGTTAGACAAAGAAACACACACTGCAGATAAATGAACTGCTGCTTCTGCCATTTATCTATCTTTCTTCATTAATTTTTCTATTTTTCTCACAAGAATGGCTGTCGTTAGGCAAGTGTGCTACAATTAGATAAAGAGTATCTCAGGATCATTCTGATTTTCAGTTTATTGGATAGCGGCGTGTATTCTCTTTCCACTAAGCCGCACATGTTGACACCAGAAGTAAGAAAAGCGTGTTGGGTGGAAAAGAATTGGGGAACTTCTGAGGTTGATTAAATGAGCTCAGGATTACTTTCCAACGCCCAAGGCACCATAAAAACTAAACAAAAACAAGATCAAGAAGCCAGAGATGTGATTTATGGTTTTGTCTTCAGACAGGTTTGTGCTGACCCAACTCGTTTGTTGTTACAGAATACATTGGTGCAAACTGTGAAGCAAGACCATTGTTCATGTGATGTCCCTGAAGCCCAAAAGGGCTTAAAGTTGGAATACAACTCCAAACAAAAACTCCTACAAAAGCTGGGTTAAATAAGGACTTCACAGTAAGGAGCGTTGGAGAACCTGAACTAATCATATTGCAGGGATTAAAGAATAAAGCTCTTCAGCCTCCAGAAAACAATTACGGCCCAAAGTGCCATCGACTGCTCCCATCGGCTGAAATTGGGCCGAGATTTACCTTCACAGTGTCTGAAAATTACAACCATTGTCGTCTTCTAGTACGCTATAACCAAGTGTAAATAAAGCTTTCTCTTCCATTAGACAGAGAGCCCAGGAGGTTTTCTGATTTGTCCAACAAATTCTGCAGGAATGTGAAGGCAGGCTCTGCTGGGAGATACCATTTCAGGTCCATAAGGTAAAGGGACCTACAAGGGATGCAAAGAAGAGGTTACAGCCAATGGCTCTGTGAGGCTGAACTGGAATAAAATGCATGAAAAACATTACTTCTGTATCGGCCAAAGTTGTATTCAAATATTGTTATCAGCTGAGAAATGTGCAATCGGTGCATCCCCACTAATTATTACTCTGAGGAGCTGTGTTGACATTGCTTTGGAGTTGCGATTGATTCTGTGCTCAGTGTCTGCAGCTGGTTTTGGCTGATGAGAAAAATAACTTTCGGGGTCACATTGCAATACTTGCTAATTCAGCAGAGGTTGCCTGTGTAATTGTATACTTTAAAAGCAGTTCAGATAAAATTGAATTTGTACCTTTAAGGTGCCACTTAAACTCATTTTTGGTTAATTCATTTTTTAATTAAATGAGTTGAGTTAAAAAGTAGTTTTTCCTTGGTCATTGCCTCAGATGCTCCTGTGGGCAGAGGCTGTGATGAGTCTATAAAGTACGCAGCCTGCTAGCCCCATCCCTCCCTCAGTGTTTTCTTTCATCAGGGTCAATTATACTCTTCTTGGTGTCATTTTGTACTCTTGTACTGTATATGTTTCAAAGTCACAAAGCATTTGATATTGCAGCACTCAGATTAACATCAGTCTACTCACTGACAGGAAAATGGATAACGGTCAATGTTTTTGTAGACTGACTTTTGAAGAATATTCCTCAGAACTGTAAATGTTCTTTTCCCTTGGTGTTTCTACATAGTTTTTCAAGGTTATTGCTTTCAGCCAATCTCTCAGATCTCAAGCCTCTTGGCTTTTCTGACGTCAACCACCCTGTGGATCAGCCTTTACACCTTCAAAGACATTCTTTATCTTCCAGTACATTCATCAGTAACTGTCAATGTTGTGAAATAATGATGACAAGGTGAACTTTTTTCTTATGCATCACTCAAGTACCCTTATGTTGAAGTTAATTGTTGCACCATTTTATATGGAGGAATGATCATGTGATCACATAATACAATCATTTGATCACATATTGTATCAATGTGATATCATGATTCCTTCTGATGTAAGCTAGCTAGCTAACTTAGCCAACATAGTCCTTTCAAATATACTGACAAAAAACGTATAACTATGAAATGGACTAACTCTGCAAGAGTGACAAATGGCCAACTTTATGATCCATCAACAAGCGCTCCGTTCCCAATCAAGCTGGTGAATGTTTTCTAAATGGTGAACATGTGAATTCCAGTTTTTTATTTGTATCATTTTTGAAAGTGCAGCGCGTTTTCCTAATGTAAGTGTTTTGGTGTAGCACATTTGCACCTGTTGGCCAGGGTAGTTTTAGCTTCAAGATGATTAGCATGAACGAGATTTTAAGAAGTGTTCTACAAGAATGAAGCACTGAAACATCAATTATCCCATCCATTTAAGTAATGTAATATCCATTTAGTATAATTTAAAGTTACATTACATGCAGGAAGAGCATTGTCTGGACTCTATTCTCATGACTTCCTTTGACACATGAAAGCCAAAGCAGCGCTTGCTATTGTTCTTGTTCTATAACCTATTGTAATGTGTGCTGCAGGAAAATAGATAATACAATAGATTAAAAGAACAGTGTGATGAGTCCCTTCATGACCTTTATTCCAGTTAGTGGCGTTTGCAGAAGCTTTTTTTTTATTAACAAAAACACTTTAAATTCTGTAATATATTTTTATTGCAATGTGACAACTGAATCTACTTGCAGACACTTGTGTGTAATTTTAGTTTTTCCACTCGGAAGTAAAAACAAATGTCATATCTCTAGATGAAATTCTTTACTCAAGAAGTGAATTCTCCACCTTCATTTAACTACATTTTAGTCGTACACATTAATCATCCATTCACTCTCAATGAAATATATCCACTTGTTTTGAGTACAATAAATCATTCATTCACTACATACTTTCAAAAGCAATCATTTGTCAGTTTGTCATGTTTTAAATGACGACATGCAAAGAAAGCGATTAATGCTCCTTTTATTCAACGCTGTAATGACCTAAATATTGATCGACATGTGCGCGTTCGTGTGTGTTGGAGGAGGGGCCCTGTAAGGAAGTGGCAGATTTTTTTCGGCTGCGAATTTTCAAATTCTAGTGCACTTGAGCTGGTTTCTCCAAAATGACATTCCCCGCCTTTAAGCTAATATCTTTACTTATTTTTGGAACTTTCCACCACCCTTTCCACACCTGGTGCTGATATCGCTCACAAATCCTAACTGAGTACCTTTAAAAACTAAATGTCCTCTTCCTGCTGCGAAGAGGCGGTAATAAATTGTCAGTTTAATAAGATTTCACAGGTTGAGTTCATGGTGGACTGATAGAGGAACCTTGGTTTATGCTGACGGCTCACAGTCAGCCTTTGCAAACACCATAATTCAGCCGAGCAGCTCAAGGTGTTTGGCACAACACAGTTCACACAACTTTCTCTCTGCCGCGTGTGTGAGCGTGGAGGGAGATAACTTAAGCAGAAAGCAGCTGTGGATTGAGCCATAAAGCAACGCTGTGACGTCCCAATGGCCTGGAAATCATTCCAGCCTTAATGGCCCCTACTAGAAATGATGAGGCAACATCTGGTATTAACTGCAGCAAATGTCTCAATAACATGAACAAATGAAAACAAATCTGTCGGGTCAGGCGATCGACTTCCTGTTCTGCTCTTAGCGGTTCCTCTTTGTTTCCTTCCTCCTCTTGTCATCAAGCGTCCTCTTGCTGTCCTCCCTGCATCACTCTCTCCTCGTGTCAACTCCATTGCTTTTTGATTGCCGTGCATCATAAGCTCCCTTTCCCCAGCGGGAGGCTGAGTGTCTCGTCTCGTTGGGAGCTGATTTGCATCGTGGTGAACTTGAAGACCGCAGTGGAGTATCAGGAGTCAGCAGGGCTCTAATAAATTGAGAGGCTCTGAGTCGTAATCCTGCAATTTCCCCCTCCTGTGCTGACAGAGAGGATGCAGTAACAGATTAAAGAGGCTCACAGCTGTGTGTGTGTGTGTGTGTGTGTGTGTGTGTGTGTGTGTGTGTGTGTGTGTGTGTGTGTGTGTGTGTGTGTGTGTGTGTGTGTGTGTGTGTGTGTGTGTGTGTGTGTGTGTGTGTGTGTGTGTGTGTGTGTGTGTGTGTGTGTGTGTGTGTGTGTGTGTGTGTGTGTGTGTGTGTGTGTGTGTGTGTGTGTGTGTGTGTGTGTGTGTGTGTGTGTGTGTGTGCGCGTGCGTGTCCTCCTCCTAACACCCTCCCACTGGCACACAATGATGCACTGCTTTGGGCGAAAGTCAGCAACATCGTCAGCATTTACTAATGTATGGGGAAATAATTCTATTTTCCCAATAAAATAAGTGTTTTTTCAAATGTATTCCTATTTTCTATATATTTAGTAATTATAAAAGGGCGATAAACCCGGGTGGCATTCAAATCAAATCAAGTTTTATTTATATAGCACATTTTTTAAAAAGATCTTTGGTCGAGCCAAAGTGCTGTACATGTAAAATGACCTTACAGTAAGGACACTATACAGCAAATACAACAGCACAGTTTGTGCAGAATATCAGTATGAGAAAACGACACCCTCTGTCCTTAGACCCTCACATCGTACAAGGAAAAACTTCCAGAGGAAAAACCCACAGTTTAAAGGGAAAAAATGTGAGAAACCTCAGGGAGAGCAACAGAGGAGGGATCCCTCTCCCAGGACGGACAGACGTGCAATAGATGCCGTGTGTAAATTGAAGAGATAATACATTTTACAGCATAGGTAGACCGAATGTTTGGAAATGCATGCGTGTATAATAAGAAGATGAATCCACGAGGATGTCAACAATCCTGTGGGAGCCATCAGGGAAGCAGTATGATGAGAGTCTGGCAGGACCGCAGAGACAGGCCCAGCCACGACACAAAGTCCACGATTTAATCCAGAACTCAGGATAGAGGATCCAGGGCACAGGACCACAGCAAGAGGATCAGCCTCGACTCCGGATCCCAGCATAGATATAGACACAAAAGAAAAAGAACATTTGGGGGAGGCTCGGTTAATCGGAACATGCAAATACACAGACAGGCACACGCAGGGAGCAAGGTCCCCGCTGGGGCCTTAGTTGGAATTGGTGAGAGATAAGGAGGTACGCTGTGACTACGGCATAACACTCCCCGGCCTTGGATAAGGCCCCCCTGCAAACCTGTTTCCCTCCAATAAAACCTTGTGAGGTCATGGAGGGAAAAGGTTTTGGATAAAGAGAAAATAGAAAGAGTAGTAATAACCTTAGTTTTAAATATAAGATCCAAGTTTGTGTTGCCTTATGTATTCCAGTAACAGTGGTATAAAATGTTCCTAAAAATAAATGTGATCTTTGCCTCGCTCAATTCTATCGGACCTTAAACAAATAGCTTTGATAACCTAACCAGACCTTAATTATAGAGGTGTAAACCAAGAACCAGAACTAAAGGTCACGCCATCATGACGTGACCTTTAGTTATAAGATTTATTAAGACTCTACCTTAATAAGTCTCAGCCATGTTTTAAGATTGATTCCACACTTTAAAAAATGCTCTGAGTTGCTAGAGCATGAATCATGAAGGAATGTGAAGGACTTTACACCAAATACGCAATCTAATAATGCTGGGTATTATTTTTTTCCACAGTCTGAAAGGCAACACCTACAGTACCTTAACACACCAAGGGCGTACCTTTAATGAGTTTTGTATATATTTTGTGTGCATTGTCACAAGGCATGCTGATAGATTTGGTTGTGAAAAACAATACAACTCTTCAGGTCTTCCTGCCTCCACAGTTGTGATGGAATATCGGAGGGCTTGGATCTGCTCATGGCTTTATAGCATTCAGGAATATATTTTCAGACCTTGACATTGGATTCCAAGCTTCTATTCTTTCCAATAAAGTTGTCTTATCCAGTTGTTATGCCACACAATAAAAAAATGTGCCTACTACTTTACATGAGTCTGGTGAGAACCATTCTGTCTAAAGCAACATGCCTGTTGAAGAAAAAACAACACATGAAAGTAGTTTCTTTATTTGTGTATACATAAAGAGCTTCAATAAATAATGTATTGAAGTTAAGATTAAGAATCACATTAGGGCTTGAGAAAAAGACACTGGGTGATATTTGGCCGGACTAGTGACTAAAATTGTTTTAAAGTTTTTATTGACCTAAAAATAATTCTACATATTCTTTGCTTTTGTTGATTAACATACACGACTCAATTAAAAGATGTTAACACTAACATAAGCACACATTTCTGGTAGAAAATACTTAGTAACGTAAACACCATATGTCTGCTGTTCTGTGAAGATACTCCGAGATACCAGAAATGTATTCAACAGATTTAAAATGGAAATGTTCTTTCAAGCAATGAGTTTCTGGATAAGAAGGTGACCCATTTACCTAAGAGCCCGGATTTGATGAAGTTGAGTTTGATAAAGTACGTATATGGAACTTAAGATACTTTCAGTGGACATTGAACATTATGTGTTAGACTGAAGGTTTCTGAACGTGTCCTTGCTAGATCTTCTCCACTTTCTTTGAACACGCTTCAGTCAGCTATTCTGATTGTCTGTCAGCCACTTAAAGAGAGTAGAGTTGTGCCTTTCACAGCAGCTGAGGAGAAGCTTTCTTCACAAAGGATTAGACAGTCTAATTCCCAGTGAATGTGTTTAAAGAAGCAGGAGAAAAGAAATGGCCCTGTTTTCACTTTCAGCTTTTCAACTGCAAATATCGGATCAGTGAAGCGGAGGTTTTTATGGTCTCAATAAAGGGGGAAAGGACATTTTTCTCTTTAAACCGTGATATTTTGATGTGTGTAGTTGGGTGGTGATATTTTTCCTTTTTTATTCATGTTTTGGTAATACGATGTATGATCAGTGATGTTTTGCTTCTCTACAGTAAATCACCCCACGTGCACGTCTACAAAGGGATTAGTGAATGATATTGTTATAACACAGATTGAAAGCCCATTTGTTCTCCCTATGACATTTTTTCGTCTATCTCTTTGCTTTATGTGCTGTAGGATTCATTGCTTTTGTCCTTCAAAAGTGGAAGTGTGCAATCAATTTGTCCAGAGGCTGATATGCAGAGTCAAATATAAACCTCCATCAGGTTTCATTTCCTGAAGTCAACATCCAGGCTACGTGTGGTAAAGAAAATGGGTTCTGTCACCCCATGAATTCTGGCCCGTAGGAGCAGGTGGGTGGGCTTCAGATTCCAGTTTTACGAAGTCTACTTGACATTGACGCGAGTAAGATTGATGCCCGTCGTCCTTCTGCGAGCATTAAAGCCTCTGCCAGAATGTGTTACCATCCTTCATGTGTGGCAGGTTCTGTAATGTACAAAAGGCTTCGTTTGCACCTGGGGAAGATATAAGTCTCAGAAGCAGCTCACATGCATTGTTATATTTTACATCACAGAGAAAAAACTGCACTTTTGGCTCTTCATAAAAATCCCTTTAAGCTTTATTTGCCATTGTATTATTCTCGTTCAGGGAAAGACCAAAGTCAGACGTGAGGATAAATCAGCATGGTGTCTCTTTTTAGAGAGTCTTCTTATCTACAAAACAAAAGTTAATATTTATTGGCTTTTCATGAAGTACTGAACATTAATTTCTCTGCTCTAAAACACTTAACACAAGTAAAACTATTAACCAATGAATTGTGGTTAAATTAAAATGGGCGTATTACTTTTGAACATCTAGGAAGCATTCAAGCTACTACCATTGCATTGACTGAAGTTTTGGTAAAGCAAGTGATCCAGTGCTTAAGGATTTTTAAAATGCTGCTATCCCTCAGTGTGATGTTGTGACGATGTCCCGACTTGTAGGTTTTGTATTCAGCTGTATTGTTCGCTTCTTGTTTAATGAATTTGGGTTTTCATGGCTCCTTGTTCTGGCTTTGACAGCCTGTTAGGGCCTCATCGCTCAGCCTGTGTGACAAGCTGCTGTTGCTCTGCTCACAACTCTGATTCACCCTAATGGCCCGGGAATACACAGAGGGATTTGTTCCACACAAGTGGAGGTAAATGGGTATTAACACTCACTGCTGACAATGCTGCAGGACTTTAAATCCTTTCCCTCTCAGGATCAATGTAGAAACTAGAGGGAGACATTCCACAGAGGAACAGGTTCTCCATCTCAGACATGACCCCAAACAGTCAGCTCTCAAAGAAACTGGGAACAATACAATATAAAAGTTTCAAAGGACACCTATTATGCAAAATCCACTTTTTTTTCCATAAACATGTGTCCCCTCTGTGTAAAGAGATTCTGAAAGTTTCAGGAACAAATATTTACTCACTTTTTTTCCTGATCTATTTATATAAAAACCTGTCTGAAAATGAGCTGATCAGATTTTGGCCATCTTATGATGTCATAATGTTTTTTTGGCTTCTGTAACCATTAGCCAATCACCAACCAAGGTGACCCCCCCCCCCCCCCCCCCCTCTTATCACCTGAATCTCCTCCTAGAGCACCATTGAGTTCTTTCTAACCAAATATCTCTCAGAGGGGCATGGGGAGTGGCTCCTTATTTTAATCTAAAGTGACAAACAGAGAATCAGCACTTTTGAAACAGGGCTGAAACAGAGGGGATTATGGGATGCTACAATGATCTGTTTGGTGTTTGGAGCAAAACACTTCAGAGACATGTTTTGTCTGAGAACTATAATAAAGTAATGAAAAACAGTATAATAGAGGACCTTTAAGGCTTGCACTTCTTACATTATAACATTGAAACAGCTCTGACACTTCAGTGTCGCATAGCAAAACCTTGTTCCAACCCACAGCACTTTATGTTACACTCTGGAGGAGATTCAACAGTTTCCAGAGGCATCAAACATCTCTGGATCTTTTTTACATTTCTCTTCATAAAACAGTGAAAATTATAATGAGAATTGTATACAATTGTGCAGCTATTACCATAACAAGTCATTGGGTTTGAATATATCATCATCAATTATGAGTAGGGGCAAAAACATTTACCAATGATGATGGCTACCTCAAACCTCAAATGTACCACATTGTTGATACAATATTTACTAGCACTATTATGTGTACCATAACCCAACCCAAAGAGAAATGCAATGCTCTTTAGCTGCTCAATGCTCCATATGTTCTCCATTAGTCTCTAACTGTGTGTCTGCTGTTAGCTGCTCAGCAGGTAGTGTGCAGTGTTTTTTAAACGTTTTTCGGCTTTAATGGGAGCTATAAGAACTGAGGGTTGTGGGCCAGAGAGAAACATTACCTGAAACTAGCTTTTCTGTTTTAGAAAGCTGAGGGGAGCTGCAGTTAAAGACGTCATTTATTTTTTGGTTCACCACTTGCTACACCCATCACTTTGTCATGTCATGTTACCCCTTCATTGAATTCATTGTTAATATAAAGTCTTTCCCTGCATAAATTAGCATTGCAGCTAGCACATATGTTCCTTACTCAGAGCCACTTTATGGCGCTGCGTCTGCAAACAAAACACCACAATTGAATGTCTTCCTGCAATCACATTTTTGCAGCCTAACATTGTTGATCCAGAGCTGCTAATGGTAGCTAGAGAAACTTGTTAGATTGTCTTTTAAACGAAATAAGGCTCTCAGACCTTCATCAGTAGAAGTGTTTCATTGGGCAGTAACAAATATTCATGAAAATGAAGCAAAACATCTATTAACCAATTCTCACTTTGATATGAAAATCATCCTTTTGATTATAAAGAACAGATGGTTTTAAAGTCACGCGTCAGGTTGACTTTTACTGCAGAGGTTAAGGGTCTTGTACACTTTTAATGTTTGTGATAAAAGTCTTTATTGTGACAGAGGAATTGGCTGCAGTCTGTGATATATTGGAAGATTGTAATCTCATCGACCTCTGGAGAAGTGAACGTGCTGACTCATGAAAGTCTGTCCTTTCCTGTAATGTCCGTTTGCTCTCATCTGAAGGGAAATGGTTGGAATGCAGGAGACGATCCTCAGAGTGTGTGACAGCAGTTAGGTCAGCCGTGTGTGTGTGTGTGTGTGTGTGTGTGTGTGTGTGTGTGTGTGTGTGTGTGTGTGTGTGTGTGTGTGTGTGTGTGTGTGTGTGTGTGTGTGTGTGTGTGTGTGTGTGTGTGTGTGTGTGTGTGTGTGTGTGTGTGTGTGTGTGTGTGTGTGTGTGTGTGTGTGTGTGTGTGTGTGTGTGTGTGTGTGTGCGTGCGTGTCTGGGTGTGTGCTGTGGTTGATAGACGGCTTGATTTGAACAGTGGATGTTGTGCAGTGAGAAGTAATAACTAGTGTTACTCAGAGCCGTGTGAATTTCCACAGGCTGTCTCTTGGTTTCAGAGAGTGATAGATGGTTCCTATTAAAGTATGGGAGGCAATTAAAAAGAGACAAGGAGAGCCGATCCCTCTCATCTGTAATCACTCCACCTGCCTCTCTACAGTGAGAATGCAGAGCACAGCTGCAAGCATGGCAGAGATACACTCATTTATTGATGTTTTAAGAGAGTAGTGTCACATGTCATGTAGGGCTGTTCTCAACTACAGAAATGTATAGTCAACTAACTCTTGTATTACTATTTTCAACTTCTTTCAACTTAACGACAATCAGTTGATTTATTAACCAGTTGTTTTGTAAACTTAGTTTCCGTACAAAGAATCTTGCAAACGCACAACTTTATATGTTGAGTTGACCAGAGATTTCAGTTCAGTTATATCAGTTTGGTTTTGTATAGAAATTGTTGAGCAATATTTCTCAAGGTACCTACAGTTCCTGAAGGCAACATGACTGCTGAAGGCCTGTCACTCTTGACTCAAAGCCCCTGAAGGCCCGCCCCCCACACAACATCCCGTCCAGAGACCTGAAAGAGAAAAAAAGATTTGAAAGAGTTCTGAATCTGAAAGCATGAAAACTGCAGCTGTAAAAAAAGGACTCAAATGATAACAGATTTGTATTGAATTTTTTTTTAACTGAATCAAAACCATATTCAACCTGACATTGAAAATACTTATTTTTTGTTTGAATACATCGTGCAACACAAGTTCATGATCAAAACCTTTTTCCCTTACTCAACTAAATAAAACATTGATTAATGGTCCTGGTTATTTTTTTGTTATCAGCTTTTTATTTGCCAAAGCTCCTCAAATGTCGCACAGTCTTCATCAGTTTGTGTTTTAACACATTTACTACTGCTTCAAAAGCACAGCAGCTTTCCTGCCTAGCACTTTGTAGCTCTGGCAAAAAAAGTAAGTCCAAGGTTTATCTACACTCTTCCAAAGTCCTGCTCCCATTTAAGGGATTACACCTGTGTCTTCGCTGGACGAAGATTTCTGTTTGGTCCTTTCCTCGTCTCCTGCTCTCTAGCCCAGGTTACTCTGACAAGCTGTTCAGAAACTCAGGGGGGGGGGAGGGGGGCTGGTACCCTGGGAACAATTCAACATAATAGTCATGCTGGTAAATCATATCCTAGGGGCTCAGAACCGCAGTTTAACAGCAGATCTATTTTCAGAAGTTCTACTTTAAGTGGTCCATTGTTCTCCTGCACCAGATACAAGGTGTTGCTGAGGCTGCTTTGCCGCTTGAGAATGTGTGTGTGTGTGTGTGTGTGTGTGTGTGTGTGTGTGTGTGTGTGTGTGTGTGTGTGTGTGTGTGTGTGTGTGTGTGTGTGTGTGTGTGTGTGTGTGTGTGTGTGTGTGTGTGTGTGTGTGTGTGTGTGTGTGTGTGTGTGTGTGTGTGTGTGTGTGTGTGTGTGTGTGTGTGTGTGTGTGTGTGTGTGTGTGTGTGTGTGTGTGTGCGTGCAGTTTTCTGCTGTGTGTCATAACACTTTCCCTGAAATAAACATCAGCCCGCTAACATCAGAAGAATCTATGTCTCTAATACATATATATACTTTAAAGAGCAGAGATGGTAAACTACAAAGTAAAAACCATCTATTTGTTTAGAGGGATCATTCCAATGTTTACATAAACACATATTATCTATTTTTTTAAAGTATGATTTACATTTAGAATTGTGATGGCGGTAAGGATATAGATGGCACTGTTTGTTTCATGTCATTAATAAGAAGATCATGTTGCCAATGTCTGGAAAAGAAAAACACAAGCAGCTGAGTCTTTATGATGAGTCAGGTGGGAATATGTGATGAGTCAGGTGGGAATATGATGAGTCAGGTGGGAATATGATGAGTCAGGTGGGAATATGTAAAGCTGATTTCTGGTGATGATATCAGTTATGACCATGCTGCATCCACGGTTGTAGGTATTATAAGGGTAAAAACTAGACTACCACTATTAACCAGTGTTATTAAAATGTGAATAGTTTCTGTGTTTCTTCCTTTTATTAGAAGGTGTTATTAAAAGTGCTTCTTCTCTCTCATCTTGATTCCTTTGTGTCCAGCCGTCATTTTATGAGCTATTGTTCTGTCACTTTCACTACATTTAAAGGAGTTTGACGCTGGTATGAAAGTTTGGTTGAACAGTTCCCATACATCTTCCATCTCCTCCCTCTTTCGAGCCTCATGTTAAGACTCTGTTCTTTTTTATTCAAGACTGCTTCTGTCTTGAATAAATTGAGAGCACTGACTCTACAACCTTAGGCCTTTTTCTATTAACTGGGATTCTATAAATATAACTCACTCCTTGGCCTGTATTGTGATTTCAATTATTTAAGAATTCATTAAGCAAGCAGTTGTTTTTTCCTGGATAGCAGACCTGTGGGAGGGCCCGGGTGCATTAACCCTGAAGATTTATAGAAGGCTTACATCATTCCCTGCAAACGTGGTAAAAGTGTCTCACAGGTGCAAAAGAAATACACTAATCGCTAATTCCACAGTACTTTCTTCTTTAACTTCGTTTTGCCATTATTTTGTTAAACTTATCCTTAGTTGTTAAACTTAAGACTTACTCAGGGTTATCAATGCTCTTCCTAACTAACACTGTTCAGTTGTGTCTTGTTTGTGTTGCATAGTGTTTATCCGATGGACAGAAAGAAGCCAGTGCTTTTACCTTGCTCACATTGAAATATTTTACAGTGAACACTTTCATGAAAATGTATCCTGTCTTTGATCCGGCTTTGGACTTTTTCTGGGTTCCTCTACAATTCCCTTCCCCTGGCTGGTTCATACATTACAGTTATAAGAAGCATTATCTTGTTGGATTGCACATATTCTTTCTACTTTATAGTGCAAACTTTTGCACACTCATTGAACATATTTAAGATTTTACACATTTTAATAAGCCAGAATATTCCGGCTGAGCTGATAATGTTGTGTTTTCTACATATGAATGCATTGCCTTCAGGGTTCACAGCTTGTGGCCAGTAATTGAGTTGATGTTCTAGTTCAGATTTTCACTTAACGATTATTACATGTATTTGGTAATAACAAATATATAAAAACACAAAAACGTGGATTAATAACCGAACAATCCCTGAATCTTTGTGCAAGAATAGCAGAAATGTAGGTTTCATTTCTTATAATTGTTGGACATCTTATAGACTAAAAGATGAATTGATGAATCCAGGAAATATTAAGCAGATTCAAATATAATTACATGGTTAAAATATTCCTATAGTTGCAACCCTGATTAACAATGATGTCAACTGATTTATTAATTGACTAACTGTGTAGCTTTTGTGTGAAGATATTTAAGGAAAACCTTTGAGCAATCAAACCATGTTTTTCTAAACATTTTATGTCATGGGTTTTGGGACTTGGCTGTTGCACATTCTAAATATCTCTCTCCCTCTCTCTCCTTTTTGGGTTAACTACCTGCGATGCCCTTCCCCCTGCTGGCCGACCTTCCCCCCCCCCCCCGATCCTGGCTGTCCTCCTCTCCCACCTATCGGCTGTTTTGTCTGCTCTTCTTAGGTAAGTGTTCTGTTTTAAAGTATTACTCACAGTCTGCCTCCCCCGGCTGTGAAGCTGTGTGGGACGCAGCAGCAGAGTCTCCCCCCTCTCTTAGGGAGGTAGAGATTCAACCCCGGACCAGACCGGACTGGACAGAACTGGACTGTTAGCCCAGAGCAATCCCAGAATTCACTACTCAATCAGGGAAACAAGCCTGTAGAGAAACAGTCCTTAGGGGGGGGGGGGGAAGAGTGGTTTATCTCTCTGCTAAGGCTACAAGGTCACAGCTTTATTCTTGAATGAGAACATGTTGTATTTTCTACATGTATTTGCAATGGTTTTCAGAAGGGAGCAATCATGTCATTTTCAGTGAAGGACAGAAAACAAGAAAATGAAAAACCTAATCCAGCCATGACCTCACTGGCTTGGATGTTTTATTAAAGCATATGTAATCTACCAGTCAGGCAGCTGCTTCAAATTGTGGCGGCTGCAAAAGATAGTCCCTTTGTGAAAAATGTAATCACGTCCATTGATATAGAAGTGAAAATTGCTTTGAAAGAGAACATATGAGGATGGAGGAATTTCAAGTGAATGGCCTTTCCAGCAGACTGACAGTATCTGAGGGCAGGATCGACGCTGACGTTCCTGCAATTTCAAGTTTTGGATTGATTTTTACAGAATCAATTGTTTCAACTCTCTTTTTAAAGCTGTGTGGCTCAGGTCTGTGATGTATTCTTTAAAGGCATTCATGTACAACATTACAGTGAATCAAAAAACTGTAACATGTAACGTGTTTGCAGAACAGGTCATGGGATCATGATGTTCCTTTCAAGGGGCTTCTCGCATCATGACCCTGCACCTCTCGGTTTTGAACACTCACATACCTTTTTGAAGAAATTGCACATTGGAAAAGCAAGCATGTAACATTTGATCACCGCTCCCCCTGGTGGTGTGTCAAGTGCAGAAATCCCACTGTCAGACACATTTTCTATACAGGTATTAATGTCAGTGTTTAGTCAAATCAAAACTTTGTGTTTTCTGCCCCTGCTAAATGGCATGTTGCTGTTTTCACAACATTTCATTTTGTGTTCAGTCAAACCCCGCAGAGTATTTCTTGCAGCTTATTATTGAGCTCTGTGAAGCTCACAGCTGCAGGTTCACAGCCGGACGCCTTCTGCAGCCTTCTGCCCGCCGTTAACTCTCCGCCATGACAGAACAAAGTGGAGCAAAGCTTTTCCCGGAGATACACAATCGCAGCTTGGTGTCAGTGTTTCTATTCGATACTGAGATCTCAGCCGCTCTTCTCCTCCACCTCCTGCTCTACCGGAGTGCTCCACTAGATGGTATGGCATAGTCATGATTGAAACAGTAGCTGCTGGAGGAGACCAGTGTGTGTACGTGTGTGTTCTTTCTTATGTCTTAGCGTTTTATCAGATTAAGCAGCCCTTTATTTGGAAGACTGGGAGTAAACATTTGCTTTTGTCAATCCTCCCCTATGAGCCCTTATCATTGTCTTGGTTTAAGGGGGGATTTGGTTCAAAGCCAGCTGTGTTGCACATGTCGCAGTTTTTGAGTGTGTATGTGAACCTCTCAGTGTATATACCCACCTATTAACACCTGTCAGCTGCCTCTGTGCCCCCTTTTGTTCTCTGACACCAGCCACACTGTAACAGCGCTCCTGAAGCCAGCTCTGATAGTGATTGTCAGGTACAAGGAGAAAGACGAGGCGTAGTACGACGAAGGCGAAGTACAGCAGCAGGATAACGAGACGTGACACGGCCTCGGGTGGTGAACCTGCACGGAAATAATTGGATATGTTTTCTTTTTGAACCATGTGTAGTGTTGCAGGAAGCAAAGCAGGGAAATCAAATCAATACTGCTTGTTTATTCACTCGTGATGCAGATCTATCAATCGTATTCTGGCAGGCGGACGGTCAGAGTGCGTCACGTTCTGGACGTTAGTTTGGCCTCGACTAAACTAGCCTCTAGTCTAAGTGATGGCGGGCGGGGATCATCAGAGAAAGAGGAGGAGGCAGACATGTTGGATGTTGCTATTTCCCCAGCTCACAGGGACTGATGCCGTTTAACTTGAAATCGGTCCACGTTCCCGCAAACCTAACCTGCTGTTGACTTCTGCATTTTATGGGGTATTTGTTTTAAAGGTCCCCTATTATACTGTTTTTCATCAATATTTTATAGGTCTCAGTTATATACAAAACATGTCTCTGAAGTGTTTGGCTCCAAACACCAAACAGATCCTTGCAGCATCCCATAAACCCCTCTGTTTCAGCCCTGTTTCAAAAGTGCTGATTCTCTCTTTAGATGAAAATAAGGAGCCACTCCCCACGCCCCTATTTGGTTACAAAGAACACAATGGTGCTCTAGGAGGAGATTCAGGTGATAAGGTGGGGGGGGGGGGGTACCTTGGTTGCTGATTGGCTAATGGTTACACAAGCCAAAAAATCGTTATGACATCACAAAGTGGCCAACATCTGATCACACACATGTTTATGTATTAAAGACATGAAAAAGTGGATTTTGCATAATACTGTAGGTGACCTTTAAATTACAGTGATTAGCCTATCAAGCAATCACAGGGTGTATTTGGGCAAACAAGCCAAACTTCTGACAGGAGCTCCACTTTGCTTCAAGGAAACTTTTTTTCATATGAGAGCTGAGGCAGAGCTGTGGTCTTAAAAATAGTCCTGCTCTCAGAGTGTTATTCAACATGTTCCAGGCAGCAAGCGAGATGTTTTAAAGTCTAATTTCCTCAAAACCCCAGACCGAGTTCAAAGCTGTCCTGTTCGGTCTATTCAGGGTTCATATCTGCAGTCAAAGCCACAGATAATTAGGATCATAATAAATAGATCTACCATCACCGCTGAAGTTCATTCACTCTAATGGGTCCAGATATTCTCAGATACTATGACTAAAGTGAAAATAATAATGAAATAGGTGGTACAGCAAAGGTGGATGTGTTTTTAAGCATTATGACCCAGTATATAATTAAGTAGTACTTCTTATACATGATAAGTGATAGTTATATTGAAAGGATTATATTAGTATTTTATAGCTTCACATAATCTTTTGATAATAATAGATCAGATGTCCATTTTGAACGGTATTCCGGTTATTAATAATACTTTTTTGTTTAGTCTACATACAAATGTTAGATAAAATCTGAGCTTATGTAACCAAATCCTCAAACAGCCACATTTCCAAAGAAAGTGTTTTTTTGTATGTGTGTTTTTCAGGCGAACATATTAGTCATCAAATCTTTATAAAAATCATTTTTTTGTCAACAAAGCTGCAGTCGGAAGGTTTTAGAAATACTGAATTCATGAGTGTCCCCTACGCACCCTCAACACTTGATAAAAACTCAAATAAGGCCATATCTTTTTACATTATTCAGATTTTTACCCATTTTATTTATTCAGTTAACTGTTAAATTATGCTTTCTGTAAATGTTATTCCCCCACATGAAGATTTAAAGACTGTCTTCTCCACGCTGCCAGAGATGTCCTGTGGAGAAATGCTGAAGCCTTCTTTTACATATACTTATAACATTTTTGTTATTTACTTTTTTGACTACATGTATTAAAACTTAAACACGTTCAGTCTGAATAACTTAGGAAGCAATTGAACCCTGTCACGGCATCTTCGATTACCAAATCTCAGAATGAGCCTCCATCAGACCACCACAGTATTCTAAAACTGAATCTTGTATACCTTCTCCACTTTGTTCACTCCTAGTTTTGCTATTTCTCTCTTCGTCTGATTTGTTGATTTGGAGAAGACCAACATACCGTTTGCCTCAAGGCGTCCTGTAGGAGGAGCTGTGGTATCTTTACGAAAGAAAAAAAAAGTTGTAGGCAGACCGGCACAGGGTCTCTAAAATGTTTCTGACAAACGAATTGGAGAACTGTTGCTTTTTTTAAAATAATATATACTTAGTGTTTTCTTTGTATATGATGCTTAGTGGTGGGGAGGAGTGGGCAAAGGCACTGCCTGATCAAATGAAACAGAAAGTTGTTTGATGTAGTTTGGTCTGCTGCATTTGCCAGCATGGAGGAAATTACTTTAAAACACTCATCCACTGATTGAATCAATTAGCTATAAAAGTGAACTCTGAGTGTAAGTCTTAGAGTAGTGTGATTTTTCCTGATTGACGAAAATTATTTTCAATATCCATCTGAAAATAAATCCATGAATCCACTTATAAATAGTAAACAGGCTCTTATAACCAACACACTTGACTAACAATCATCATGCTTTTAACTAATAATGAAATAATAAGAAAAAATAAGTGAAGTCAACAAAGGAGGTAAACCAGAAAAATCCAGCCATATGGGAAAACATAAAAGATACAAGCCATGAGGTGATATTGGTGGTGCTCTGGGGATCAGTGGAAAGTACTCGTAAAATATTAAGTTTGGACTTTGCCTGGCTTCAGGACAAGAACCAATGTGGTTTTGGTCTCGAACTGTCCGTTTTTCAGTGCAAAAACAATTTATTTATGTTATTCTGCCACATCAAGATTGACCATTCTGAACCTTGTTTTCTCTTCATCTGCTGCTTTCTTACCTAGGAATAAGAAAAATATAGTTGCTTCATAGGTTTATTGCAACACAGTGTTTTTTGTTGTTAAAGGTCAGGAGATGCTTAGGGGAAACTTCACTTCCAGCAGCATTGTGTTGATGGTAGACTTATAGACTGACATCTGGAGTCGTGCAGGTTTAAATGAATCAGCTTCATTTGAGAACATCTATCAAAAAAAGGTAATTCCAGTAGTCAAAATGAGTTCTCACTTGTGAAGGCACTCATCTGTAAGAGGGTTTTAATTGTTGCAAAGACGAGATGATCCCTGCAGTCATCTGTAAAAAAGATGATGTTTGTCTTCAAAGCGGTTATTTCAACCTGTCCCAGATTCTCATAATTGTTAGAGTTCATTTCCAAGTTACAAAGGCTTGAAGTTGTTTCAATTGAATAAGCTGCAGCAAAAGGAGCACCTCATTTATTGCACATGCATGTGTGCTTTGTGGGTCGTACAGTAGTTCTGCTAGTCCTGTCTTTGCTTTGTTCCATCGTAAATCATTTATTGTGTGTTTACTCCCGGACAAAGTACCATCATGTTGGCAGCAGCTAATGGGGATCCAGGTAAAGATGAAAAAAAGAGATGATACTCCTGCACTTCTCTGGAAAAACATCTCTCTTATCTTTATTACAGTGTGTTGTGGTGCATTGCAGACTGTTAGATGTGGAGCTTCCCATGAAATCTGTTGTTATATAAACCGGCTTCATTTTTGTCTAATGTTTTCTCAGTACAACTAAAGATAAACACATGACACCTATATGCTTCCTTGCTCCTTTATTCTTTCTCTCTCACTGTCTGAAGGTCGTAATTCACTTAAAGGTCACCAATAATGCAAAATCCACTTTTTCATGTTTTACATAAATATGTGTCCCCTCTGTGTAAAGAGATTCAGAAAGCTTTAGGGACAAAGTTTCTCTCTCCTTTTGTCCTTATCCATCTATTTAAAATCCTGTCTGAAAATTAGCCGATCAGATTTTGGCCTCTTTGTGATGTCACAATAGCCGCTTTCACACCAAGTACTTTGCCATACTTAGTTCCCGGCACTTAGTACCGCCATGGGACTTAGAGCCGATCTCGTTCACACTGGAATAAGTTCCCTGAAGGAAGATTACGCAAATGAAGCCGCTGACGTCACTTCGTCTTCTTCTGCTTTGGGTTTACTGGCAGGCCGCAAACAACTTCACGGCGTATACTGCCACCCGAAGTCCCCGGCCGGAAGTCCCCGGAGTTGGGGACTGGCTTCAGTTGAAGCTACTGGGACTACCAGCACCTTCCGAGTAAATCGGCAGAACACCGACACCTCCTCATCTCTACCGCTCCCATGTTTTCTTTTGTGTTGCCATAAGTTAGTCTCTCTGTGTTTGTGTGCTGGGCGAATGCTAATGCTAATAATGCTAATGCAAGGATAATAAAATGGCGGCTCTCCAAAACATTTCAGATATTTTAATTTTTTTACTGTTTTATGAAATTCAAATTAAACTCCTTGAAAAGTCTTAATTCAGTCGGACAGCGTATTTGACTTGCATCTGGCGGGACTTTGGTTACGTCAGCTTTGTGCCGGAGGCTAATCAGATAGTAATGAGCAATTTGAGGTCTGTCCGTGTCTCAATTACTGATTTCCTTTTCTGCCTGCGACACCGTGCGATGAAGTGTTTCAGATCCAGATTTGGTCGTCGTAGGAAATCCATTGAAAGTGCCAGTCAAATTTTCTGAGCATGAGCGATTTGCTGCTACGTTATGGTGTGCAGAACAATCAAATCTCCTTAATAAGATTAATCATACCAATGATAATTTCTTCATCTGTGCTTTTCCTGAAACTGAAATCCCTCCTGCCCTATTTATGTGCCACAAACCATCCGGCTAGCACCAAATAAAGGGTTGTGTTCAATTTAGCATTTCTATTTTGGCATCTGCTGATAAAACATCACTCTCTGAGAAGGAAACAATAAATGTTGGAAGGGAAGATGGTATCCAGTCGTGAGTGATGAAACGTCATGGAGAGTCTGTTGGTTTATCTGTATCTGGTGGAAGTCTGGAGAGAGTTTTTGTGGCACAAACATGGGCACAAACTCATATGTATACATGCACACACACATTTTGTCTTTTTCTTTTTCTTACAAACAAACATGCACACATAAAAAAGGTTTCACACTGTTCTCCAGTTCAGCCACTAGGCACACAAATCAATGAAATACATTTGTTCTCAAATAAACTTCTAGCCCACTGTTCCCTGCAGCATATAGTCATGGAGATTGTTAGCCATGGCACGGTTAAAAAGCCAATACTTGTGTCTCACATATAACACACATTGTAAGAAAACCCAAAAACTATTATTTCTAAATTAGTATGCTGCAAATCTGTTTTTTTAACATTATTGTAATGTATACAGGGAGTACATTCAGACTTCTAAGAGGGCTGTTTTGCACATAATCTTTCTGCATGCTGGGTGGTGTGTTTGTGTGTGTAGTTGGAGAGGAGTGAAAAACAGTTTAAATGATCATAAAGAGTGTTGTGTAAAAGCCCAGCCCCTGGTGGACCACTGGTGGTTCAGTTCCACACAGCCGCTTCCAAAAGCCATCAGCTCTTTAATGAAATGATGCACATTGGGATTGCATTCATTCAATAGTCCCGCAGTGACCCAATATGAGTTTTCTCCTCTCTCCCCTGTCCTCCCACTCTTTAATTTCCAAACCTAACGCTATATACCACTCTTTTCCCTCCATGCTGAGGTGTCTGGGCTCTGCCAACCGCTCGCATCCTCTCCAGTAGATTAGGAGAGCCACAGGTGACAGCCCTGAGTGAGGGAAGAGCAGAGCGAGAACAAATGCATCTAATACTCCAGTCCAGCTACTGCCATCCCTTCTCTCAGGAGGGGTGTGTTTTGGCGTTTGAACTAAATGGTGTGATTAGATTTGTCTTGTGTTCCAACTGTAGCCCTGCCCACCTGCGCCCCAAGGCTTTAGGCGCTTTCCACTTCCACTAAAAGCATCACAGCTCCGCCTTTGGGTGCCAAAGTGCCATTTAAGAGAAGTTGTTTGGTAAAGTGCGGCTTGTAGTGGAACCCCGAAGAGAGGGTGATGATTGAGGCTGATGGGGAGGGGAGATATAGTGGCGAGCGACTCGGCCCTGTGGGGGGTGCTTGGTGACTGAGTCTGCCCTGACGACATCATCAGATTGGATAGATGAAGAGCATGAGGAATAGAAATGTGGCCATGATTGTTGATTCTCATAGACTACACTTAATTGTAGAGGTTAGTCAAGGTTACATAATTGGTCATCTTTATGCTGTTTGTAAAAGTCAATAAAGCTACAAATTGGAATAAAGCATGTGTAGGTAATGTGTCACTACCAGCCTGAGAGCATGCAGCGCGTCGGGCCGCAGTGTGTTTCTGGCAGCCTTGTGCAGCCACTGCATTACATTTACTTGATGTTTTTATAGAAAAGCACCCTACCATAAGTGCGATCCACCGAGAGGATACAAATTCACAACAGTATGTATCCTTCAAGTACATTAGCTTCTAAGGAAGCCAAACCTTTTAAGTGCAACATACATCCTTTTTTATTTTATTAAATTTCCAAGGTGGGTTTTCAGTCAAAGATGGACGATGTTTAGACTTTTTGCAACCGTCATATCTATGGGGAAACACTAGATAAGCATTAATGGCTACCGTTGTTATTCACGGGACTGTAAATGAAAACATATTTGCAGGTGGCTGTTTATATACCTGGGCGCTCTCCAAAGTGTGTGGGGAAACACTGGGGGTGTTGCTTTTTGTGTTGCTTTTCAAAGTCAAAACTGCAAAAAAGAAGAGCAGAGGTCTTATTATCTTAAATTAATACACGTTTTTTGTTAACAAAGCATCAACTTTCCAGGGATAAGCTTCACACATCCACAGTCTCTTTTAGTCAGGATTAAGATGGTTTAACACCAAATTCTTCAACCAAATAAAAAAAAACTATATTCAGTATTTAACCCAATAAACTTCATTTATATTCAGTGTAATCCAGCAGTAATCCTGGTCTTAATAAACAATCCTTAAAGTAAAATAGTTAACTTTAGTTTTCCAGAACAACCCAGATTAATGTTTTGACAGCAAAAGCCCAGCTATCTCACCGAGGGTTTGGGAGGAAGTGCCGCCTCTGGGCAAAGCACCTGTTCTGCAGATTCTGCCAAAACCTTTTTGTATGTGTGTGTACAGTAGGGTATGTGTGATGATATACAGTGCGTTCTGAAAATGTATGAATATATTCACCCATCCACACCTTTCTTGTGCCTCCTGGGTACTTACTGGGTGGGCAGGGAGATCTCAGTGATGAGGAGCAAACATGACATATATGTATCCACAGGATGTAATTCTCAAGCTGTCATCTGAGTTGTTACTGTTGTTTCCAGGCTTGCCGCTGCATTGTTCCCAAGGTGATATTGTTTTCACAGATAGTGAGAAGCACAGCGAGGGTTCATTGTGTTCCACATCCTAGGGCATGTCTGCCCTTGTAATATGAGTGTAAAATCAGGTTATTTGTTCCGCCTCTGTGGACGTGAGGGAATATGTGCAATAATGTTTAACATTACCTCAGGTTATGGTTAAGAGTATTCCTGCAAAAAGACAATTTTACACTTTTATTGGTTTTCTTAATCTTTACAACTGTGTTGAAATATTATAGTCAGGACGGGAACAAGCAACGACTGCATTTGGATTTCATGTCATTTATAATTTAAATACCTAATTCATCACAGTTGTACTGAAAAGCATAAATTTCTAAACGTATTTTTTATTATGCAAAGTTTCATTGATAATTCAGATTTTGTGGCTCAGGATTTATGCGTACAATTTGCATTCTTCGACTGCCTCAGACTTACCGATGAGCTGCATGTTGAATTTTAAAACGGTCACGTAGTGGGCCGGTAATTCACATGAAATATATCCATTAATACCGTGACTGTGGTTCTGTCATTTAAACAATTAACCACAAAAGGTTGTGTTTTTCAGAGACTCAATGAAAAGTAGAAGACATGATTAAGCTGTGGACTTTATTTCTCAAAGCCTGACACAGCCTCCTGTGTGATAATGAATATCCCTAATCTCTAGTAGTCGAGTTGCCTTATTCAACCATGAATACAGCCAGCTGTATATTTTCTAATTGTACATTTTAAATATAACAAAATATCATGAATAATTAAATCAACATTGTATTTCTCAGTTGTGATCTTATCACTTTAAATCTTCTGAAACTCCAATAAACAATGAAAATGTGCAAATAGTGAGTAGAAGACGATACAAATATCTGTCTAAACCAGGCATGGGCAAACTATGGCCCGGAGGCCATATACGGTCCGTTGGGCTTTTTAATCCAGCTCGCCGAATATTGGTACAACATTGTCCAAATTATAGTAAAGACCGCATTCATTTAGCCTTTTTCCTGCAATACCCAGCATTTCAGTTGATCCAATAGTTGACGCACTCTAGACACAATTGACCTTTGCTGGAGTCGGCAACCCGGCAAGATCTAAGAACCAAATACGTCACGCGTACATTGGAGGGGGTCGACATTAACCTGAGCAATAATAACAGTTAATGGCGTGTACAGCAAATACAAGTTGTAACAAGCAGTAGCGCTGAGCAAAGTGACCACACAATTATAAAAAACACTTACAGTGGGGCAAAAAAGTATTTAGTCAGCCAACAATTGTGCAAGTTCTCCCACTTAAAAAGATTAGAGAGGCCTGTAATTTTCATCCTAGGTATACCTACACTATGAGAGACAAAATGAGGAAAAAAAAAAATCCAGAAAATCACATTGTCTGATTTTTAAATAATTTATTTGCAAATTATGGTGGAAAATAAGTATTTGGTCACCTACAAACAAACAAGATTTCTGGCTCTCACAGACCTGTAACTTCTTCTTTAAGAGCCTCCTCTGTCCTCCACTTGTTAACTGTATTAATGGCACCTGTTTGAACTCGTTATCAGTATAAAAGACACCTGTCCACAACCTCAAACAGTCACACTCCAAACTCCACTATGGCCAAGACCAAAGAGCTGTCAAAGGACACCAGAAACAAAATTGTAGACCTGCACCAGGCTGGGAAGACTGAATCTGCAATAGGTAAGCAGCTTGGTGTGAAGAAATCAACTGTGGCAGCAATTATTAGAAAATGGAAGACATACAAGACCACTGATAATCTCCCTCGATTTGGGGCTCCACGCAAGATCTCACCCCGTGGGGTCAAAATGATCACAAGAACGTGGAGCAAAAATCCCAGAACCACACGGGGGGACCTAGTCAATGACCTGCAGAGAGCTGGGACCAAACTAACAAAGGCTACCATCAGTAACACACTACGCCGCCAGGGACTCAAATCCTGCAGTGCCAAACGTGTCCCCCTGCTTAAGCCAGTACATGTCCAGGCCCGTCTGAAGTTTGCTAGAGAGCATTTAGATGATCCAGAAGAGGATTGGGAGAATGTCATATGGTCAGATGAAACCAAAATAGAACTAGACGTGTTTGGAGGAGAAAGAATGCTGAGTTGCATCCAAAGAACACCATACCTACTGTGAAACATGGGGGTTGAAACATCATGCTTTGGGGCTGTTTTTCTGCAAAGGGACCAGGACGACTGATCCGTGTAAAGGAAAGAATGAATGGGGCCATGTATCGTGAGATTTTGAGTGACAACCTCCTTCCATCAGCAAGGGCATTGAAGATGAAATGTGGCTGGGTCTTTCAACATGACAATGATCCCAAACACAGCGCCCGGGCAATGAAGGAGTGGCTTCGTAATAAGCATTTCAAGGTCCTGGAGTGGCCTAGCAAATCTCCAGATCTCAACCCCATAGAAAATCTTTGGAGGGAGTTGAAAGTCTGTGTTGCCCAGCGACAGCCCCAAAACATCACTGCTCTAGAGGAGATCTGCATGGAGGAATGGGCCAAAAATACCAGCAACAGAGTGTGAAAACCTTGTGAAGACTTAGTGAAAACGTTTGACCTCTGTCATTGCCAACAAAGGGTATATAACAAAGTATTGAGATGAACTTTTGTTATTGACCAAATACTTATTTTCCACCATAATTTGCAAATAAATTCTTTAAAAATCAGACAATGTGATTTTCTGGATTATTATTTTTTTTTGTCTCTCATAGTTGAGGTATACCTAGGATGAAAATTACAGGCCTCTCTCATATTTTTAAGTGGGAGAACTTGCACAATTGGTGGCTGACTAAACACTTTTTTGCCCCACTGTATATAAAGTCAGGCAACACTAACCAGGCTTAGTGTGATTCTGTTTATTTTACCTTACTTTAATGAAGATCCGTTCACTGTTATTGACCATTGTGAAGAAGCAGACGTTTTCCTGTTGTTTTGTATTATTGCAGCTATCGGATGGAATCAATACATGGGCTACATGTGGCCATCACAAGTAAAATCATAATGAAAACTACGCCGGTAAAATATGCGTGTAGAAAACGGTTTATGCCACAATATGACAGCAACAAGTAGTCAAGATAGTCTGATAAGCTTTGGTTGCTATGCTAACATCACCTGTATAATGCCCAACCCAGTCTCACGGCATTTCGTGTTATAGTCACGACATTTAATCTATTGATTCGTGTTCACCAACACGATTTTCCCCTTTTTTTCGTGTCACACAGAAGGATTTTAAAAGCAATGTATGTTGCTTGAATTAAATTAAACAAATTAATAAAAACAAGGATAATTGTGTGTTATTGTTGAGTAAATAACATTACGTATAACGTTATTTAAAAAAGAATAACAAATTAGAAGGAAAAAAAGATTTAAAAAATACAGATTTCAGTATTCTGAGGCTCTGAGCCCCATTTTTTTTGCTCACGGACGGCAAAAAAAGTCCGACTTTATACGATTTAAAATAAAAACAATAATCGTGGCTTGATATTGACTAAGAACATGTTTTTATGAACCGCAAAGCTTCCGGTCTTCCAAGACCCGACTGGACAAAAAGACGTGGTGCAGGCACGAAACATACTACCAATAGAAATACATTGCTTTTAAAATAATTCTGTGTGACATGAAAAAAAGGGGGAAATCTTGTTGGCGAACACGAATCAATAGATTAAATGTCGTGACTATAACACGAAATGCCGTGAGACTGGGTTGGAATGCCAGAGAAACTTTCATAACAGCGTTGTGATTTCAAACAGCATCAATTCATACTGAAACACATTCACTGATGGGGATGGGGGATATGTATTAGTTGCTTGTGTGACAGTCGGAAAGTGAATACTTTACAGCGGCCGCTGCCGTGTGAGTTAACAGTAGAATAAACTCTGGTGCACGAGCAGCACTGCACCGGGCGGTAATGCCGTTGAACCACATTAATAAACAATGCACCACGGCACTCTGGAGAAAGGTATAAGGTTGGAGAAGTAGTTCTTTAATTCAATCTGGCTTCGTATGATTAAAAACTACCTGACGCAGTCCTCTATTGATGTTGTTGTGAGAAGGCACATAAACGGTTACGTCATGATGCAAACGATGACGCAATGACGCAACAATTCACCTTTGAACCTAATTCACCTTTGAACCTGCATCTGTGACAATGAGTGGACCAAAGAAAAGAAAAGTCGACAATGAGTGGCGAGTGTTTAATGAGGAGTGGACAGCTAAATATTTTTTCACCGATCGGCTACTAACTCATAGTGGCCCCCGAGCCAAAACGTTTGCCCACCCCTGGTCCAAACTCTTTGTAAAGAGGAAGTCACTGTAACATTTGATGTGCAAAGTTTACACTCCAGTCCAGAGAAGAGAAGAGTTAACAGATACTGCTTACCTCCTGCAGATTTCTGCATCAGAGAAATACAGTATATGACAGTTGGCTGCAGTTGAGTGTTATATGAATGCGCATTACGTGACTATTTCCTGCAATCAGAAAGCCAGCAACACATTTTATTTCACCAGTGTGCATCTTGATGAGGTTTAGCTGCTGACAGCAATGGTGTCCTATATATGGCCACTCTTTTCTGATAAGAACTGACAATGTACCATGAAAAAAAACATCATCAAATTAGGGAAATCTTTCAGTCCAATTTAATAATTCCGAGCTGGCAGATGGCACTTCACACAGCATGGTTTCTTTGTTTCTTATTTCTCATAAATGCTACTCTGCTATTTGGAAATGCATGTAAACAAAAAATGTAATTTCCTTTCAACTACATTTAGTTGTTTGAGGCTCTCAAAGTTCTTCTTAAGCCTCTAATACACCAAACTGACACCGACGAACAAGTCCCGATGTCGCCTCACGTCTCCTGCGTCTTGGCCATGTTTCACACTGGAAAACACCGCAAAGACTTCAGCCGACGGCCAAGTAGCACATATGAACTGCGCATGCATGAGTGGCAATAACTCTCCTTACCAGCAGGCGGTGGTAGTGTGTATTCATCATTCAAAAGAGGCAACAACCGGAAGACAGACTGCGTGATACACCCGAGAGAAGAAGAACAGACTGCGTGATATAAACAAACAACAAATAGCGTGTGCATTCCATTTTCACTCTACAGCGAGAAGCTGATGGGGCTTTCCCGAACCTGTGTTGAGAGCTGGAGTTAAATGAAATCTCAGATTTGCCTTCTTAATAGTTTTTTCGGTCCCTCACTTCCGTTTCGCTTTTCATGCACTGATTCGCTAAGCTGAACAGCCAATCAGAGTGATTTATTTGGCCGACGTCCCCCGAATTTAAAGGCTCGGACACACCAGGCCGATTATCGGCGTCGGTGTTAGTCGGACAACGAAGCGTGCCCTGTCGCCCAAACTCAATTTGGTGTGTCCCGCACCATCGGCAGTGACACGCCTTATTTGGCCTTTCATGGCCGACGCATGGCCGATTCAACATGTTGAATCGGCCATGCATCGGGTCGGGCCAAATAAATCACTCTGATTGGCGGTTCAGCTAGTGAATCAGTGCATGAGAAGCGAAACGGAGGTGAGGGACGTAAACAAACGCTTTAAGAAGTAGCAAAGAATGTCTTCCGCAAGCAACACTCCAGTGGCTGATAGCTCCAGTACCGCACAAGACATGTTTTCGATAGACGAGAGTGAAAATGGAGCGCACACGTTATTTGTTGATGGTTTATATCACGGAGTCTGTTCTTCTTCTCTGTCTTCCGGTTGTTGCCTCTTTTGAATGACGAATACACACTACCGCCGCCTGCTGGCAAGGAGAGTTATTGCCACTCACGCATGCGCAGTTCGTACGTGCTACTTGGCCGTCGGCTAAACTCTTTGCGGTGTATTCCAGTGCGACTGTTGGCCAAGAAGCAGGAGACGTGAGGCGACACAACAGTCGTGTTCCGTCGGGACGTGTTCTTTGGTGTCAGTTTGGTGTGTCAGGGCCTTAAAATGTCGAATCGTTGGCGGAATGTGTCGGCACGGCCGAAAAGACACGACGGTGCAGTACACACCAATCTGAGTAGGGCGACACGACGCTCATCGACGGCCCGAAATCTATTGACGCCGATAATCGTCTCGGTGTGTAAGAGGCTTTAGAAACAATAGCAAAGCCTTTCAAAGCTGCCCTTGTGTCGTTGCACAGCTTTCAGATTTTCTGTTCAATTAAATACAGAATTCACACTTTTTGTAGATGTAGTTTAAGGATTCATGCATAAATAATTCCAGGGTGAACAGAGATAAAGGAGATTAGCTATGTGAATGATGTTTTGTAGTGTAACTCAAGTGGATGAAATTTGTTTTTGCAATCTGTCCTGTTTATGCAGCAGCAGGAAGAAGCTGGTGAATTTTCCTGAAGCACTTTGATTCCTCCCGGCCACCTGCGACTGATGCATGTCTTCATTTTCGGTAATAGAGAAATCCTGGCGTGGCCAACACATGAAGAAATTATTTGAGATCCAATAATTATTCTGGACATGGTTATAACGAAGAGTTTTGACACCATCAGTAGACAAACACAGATGGATTAGGTAAAACATGATGCCAACATTAACTTTACTGTCAGACCGAGAATGAGAAAGAAACGTTTTCATGCTAACCATTGACCATTACCAATGCTAACATGTTTAATCTATAAACACTACCCTACTAATGGTTAATTGATTTTGTCACAGCTCCTGTATGTTGTTAAGTCACCATCTCTCTGAATATAAGCACTATTTATAGCTTTAATTGTATGCAATTACTACTTCTGTGAATTGTACCACCATCCAGAATACACACATGCCTCTACACACTTCTACAGCCAGGGCGAGTACATTCCTAGTTACCATGGTAAAAATAAAAGCTGAAATGGCCGACCTTTTCATGACCATGGAAAATGAGCACTTAACAACTACTCTCACTATTTCCTAAACCACGGGCGAACGCCAAACCCCTCAGGGCTTGACAGCTTGATTGATGTCACAGAAAAGGTCTCTGATTGACTGTTACACTCTCATTTGGCATCAATTCACGACCAATTGGCAGACCGTCTAAAAAAAGAAGCAAGGTTTAGATTCCAGCCCCTGCGGTTCACAAAATCTGAACATGGTAAACATGTTGTTAACAAATTAGATTGTTCAAATTAACTCCAACTTCTATCTGAGCATGTTTGAAATAAATTAAAAAGTAGACCCGAAAGTGTGTCTGATATTTAAGATGTATTGTTTATTGTGCTTCTATTGGCTAGCTCTCCAACACATTGTACATGATAGGCTAATGTGCAGGACATCTCTTCGTGGTTGACCAATCACAACAGAGCCACCTAGCTAACCAATCAGAGCAGACTGGGCTCTGGTTTTAGACAGAGGGTGCAAAGAGGTGCTGCAGCAAAAACAGTATGAGAAAAACAAAGAGCTTTTTGAACATTAAAGCTTGTAAACATGTCTGAGTATAGGCACTACATACACATATTAACCTAACAATAGCATGGTAGGGCCTCTTTAAATTAATATAATGTGTCAGTTCTTTAGACTCTTTAATTTGCACAATAAGCGGGTCATTTACTAAAGTGATCTGTACTCGATGGCGTACTAACTAACACATCACCGAAGTGTTAATGCATCCTGACAAATCAACACCCAATGATACGGCTGTAACTTGACAGGGAACTTAAGTGCTTGGGATGTGTTTGAAAATATAAAACTATTTACTGTCAAGGCTAATATTCGATCAAAAATGCTAATTAAAAAATGATGTGGGTGAGGTTACAGTAGGTTGTAAACAAAACAGTTTTTTGTTTACTGCTATAGCTTAAGGAGGATTTTGTATCAGTGTGTTTTTCATAAAGTCCAATGTTTGGTTACTCTGTGGTATATTACAACTGTTTATAACTCTCTACATGCTGTGAGATGCAGCATTAATAAACCCAGATAAGGGTAGAGGCAGTACACAGAAGGCTAATGTGTTCTTACTTGCTTAAAGCGTGTGTGGGATAAGAATGTGATTTATTTTCTAAGTTGTCACCTCTCTAGGAGTGATAAACATCTGCACTTTATAAAAGCCCTTATCTAATTTCAGTACATGAGTAATTGTATTACAAGACATTAGATAACACAGTACCTTCTTGTTAGGTATAATCATTACCAAAAAAAGACATGTACATATCATCCGTCTCTTTATGCATTATTCATAGACAGATGTCTCTCTGATAACTCGCTATCATCACATTTGCAAATGCATTGGTAGTCTGTCACTGTGCTTACAGTGATGAGGTGAATGCAGCTAAATGCCATGTTCTCTTTTTTGTATATCCTTTTAGTGACTGTGAATAAAAGGGATGCACGTACAAGTAAGAGAGTAGATTTTCATTTTATGGATCTGTAACATAGGTCTGTAACCTACTGTACATGTACCTCCATTAGTAGTGCAGTATCCTGGTATGTCATCATACAGTACACAAGTGTCAGGTGTATAATTGAAAGGGTTTCTTGCAGAAGAGACGTGAAGTTGCACCATCAGTCCAACTAGTATGATGGGGAAAAGGCAAACTTGTACAATGGCTCGATGGGTATGAAACAAACTTCTTCAAAAACAAAACTCTGTGGTGGTATGTGTTTTTTCCTCTCTTCAAAAACAGACAGAAACTCAGTTTTCAAAGGGATGAGGCTTTTGAACAGTGAAGGCGGACAGAGATGGAGGGGGAGGCGATGGGATAATGAGAGGATTCTCACCATTTACTCCCTAATGGAGTAAATAAATGAATCTTATTCATTAATATTTCTTAAATATGCATCAGGAAAAAAAAGGAAATCCAGTGTGAAATGTTGTATTCCCAGTATATTTTCCATGTCAGAGACTTGACAGTTGATAGTCTACATGTTGGAAGTATTTGTGTCCTTCTACGAAACTAATTACATTAGAGATGGGAATGACAATTATTTAAATGATCTATTAATGTTCAGTTTAGTTTTTAAATTTATAATTTGCTCTTTACAATTTCAGATAATAACAAAACATGCCTGATGAATTTCCTAAAAGTTTTTTTTTGCTTCATGAAAAGTCCCCAAAAATATGTAATGGGACATTGCGTTGTTGTTTACATCCGAGGCGCCATCTTGTATACGGGTGTGATGTTCTCACAAGAATTTATATATCTTATATAGATCAGCGCCACAATATTGCCCTCATAATATATTTTACATAATACAAACTGAGAAGCTGGAATGGGAAATGTGTGATATCCTTTGTCTTAAACATGCCCTAGGTAATTAATTGATTATCAAATATTTTGCTGGTTATTTTTGTCATTCTATTAATTAAGTAATATCCTTTTTGGCCTTTTTTCTGATTGTTGTTAAGCTGTCCTTGTGAGCATTTCAGAGGTATTAAATGTTAAGCATGTACACTGGAAGTTTTACTGATAGTACATTTGCAGAAATTTGAATGAATTGGTAAGAAACCAATATTTGGTAAGGATAGAAACTAGAAAGGGCTACTTCACTGTGTGCTGTTGGTCCTTCTGGTTCAAATAAAGACCCCCTTCAGTTAAGATAAATAACCGCTGTTGTAAGTTGTATTTTCTGAATTTACCATTGTGTTTGAACTACAACAATGTCTGTGATTCACACAGAGAAAAACACCACTTCAGTATTTTTTCACTTTGTCTCTCCTGATTGTGTGATTGTTATAGCGCTGCAGGAACACAGCGAGTCTGTTATTGTGATGCATTCATCCAATAATAATAATAATAATAATGCATTTTATTTATATAGCGCTTTGCTTTACAATATGAGGGAGGGTAGACAAACAAGGACAGGCAAACAAGTAAGTATAGTAAAATAAATAAAAAGGCAGTCAAGAGGAAATTGATTGAGAGGAGGGGGGCTTATGGGTAGGCAGAGTTGAAAAGATGTGTTTTGAGGCGGGACTGAAAGACTGTGAGGGACTCAGAGTCACGGAGATCTTGGGGGAGGGAATTCCAGAGCCTAGGAGCTGCCACTGAAAAGGCTCTGTCCCCAAAGCTGCAGAGTGTGGATGTGGGAATGGATAGGATTCCGGCTGCGGTGGATCTGAGGGACCGTGGGGGTTGATAAGGAGTGAGAAGGTTTGTGAGATAAGGGGGGGCCAAATGGTGGAGTGCTTTGTAGGTGAGGACCATAATTGTGTAATTGATGCGATGGGAGACAGGAAGCCAGTGGAGCTCTTTGAGGACTGGGCTGATGTGATGCCATGATTTGGTATGTGTGAGGAGACGTGCAGCTGCATTTTGAACCCGTTGGAGTCTGTTGAGGGATGTAGTGCTGATGCCGTAAAGAAGTGAGTTGCAGTAGTCAAGGCGGGAGGAAATGAAGGCATGGATTAGTCGTTCGGCTGCGGGGCGGGTGAGAGAGTGTAGGAGTTTTGCAATATTGCGGAGGTGGAAAAATTAGGTTTTGACTGTTTGGCGGATGTGAGGTTTGAGGGAGAGGGTGGGGTCAAAGATTACGCCAAGGTTGCGTGCCTGATTGGAGGGGGAAACAATGGTGCCATCGATGGTGAGTGTTATGTTAGTGACCTTGCTGAGGGTGGATTTGGAGCCAATTAGGAGGAGTTCTGTTTTGTTGCTGTTCAGTTTGAGGAGGTTATGTTGCATCCAAGTTTTAATAGCTGTCAGACAGGAATCGATGTGGGTAAGGGGTGGGTTATGGAGGGATTTGGTGCTGAGGTAGATCTGAGTGTCATCAGCATAGCGGTGGAAGTCCAGGTTGAAGTGGCGGAGTATCTGACCGAGGGGCAGGATGTAAATGATGAAGAGGAGGGGTCCAAGTACTGATCCTTGAGGAACGCCTTGGGTGACTGAAGCTGTGGCAGAGGAGTGGTTGGGGAGGGAGATGAAGTGGGATCGTTCAGTGAGGTAGGACTGGAGCCATCTGAGTGCAATACCTTCAATACCAATGTCCCTGAGTCGGGTGAGCAGGATGTTGTGGCTCACGGTATCGAAGGCTGCACTCAGGTCGAGGAGGATGAGAATATTGAGGGAACCAGTGTCAGCAGAGGTGAGGAGGTCTTTGAGGACTTTGACGAGTGCAGTTTCTGTACTGTGGTGAGGACGAAATCCAGACTGAAGGGGTTCATAAAGCTGGTTGGTTTGGAGATGGCAGTGAATTTGTTTGGCTACAATGCGTTCAAGAGTTTTTGAGAGGAATGGTAGGTTGGAGATGGGGCGGTAATTAGTGAGGGAGGAGGGATCAAGACCAGGTTTTTTGAGGATTGGAGTAACGGCAGCAGTTTTGAAGGCAGAGGGGACGGTTCCATGGGACAGCGAGGAGTTGAAAAGGTTAGCAAGATAGGGGCAGAGGACGGGGAGGCAGGACTTCAGGAGAGGAGTGGGTAGAGGGTCAAGGGAGCAGGTTGTGGGATTTGAGGAACCGATCAGATGGAGTATTTCAAGTGGGGTAACGAGGTTGAGCTGGGAAAGGTGGCGCTGGGGAGGAGGAGTCAGGAGGTCAAGGGAGATGGGGGAAGAAATGGTAGCGGTGGAGGTTGGGGGAGATGCTTGTATATCAGATGGAGCTGAGAAGGAGTGGTTAATGGCGTTAATTTTGTCTGCGAAAAACTGGAGGAATGAGCTGCAAGTAGCGGAAGTAGAAGTAGGGAGGTTATCAGCACGAGGTTTGAAGAGCTTGTTAACTGTGGAGAAGAGGGTCCTGGGGTTACGGGAGGGGTCAGTGAAGATGTTGGAGAGGTAGGCAGATTTAGCGGCAATAAGAGCATCTCTGTATGCATTGAGATGGAGTTTGTAGCTTATGTAATGGACTGTGAGGGATGATTTCTTTGAAAGACGTTCAAGTTGGCGGCCTCGCTGCTTCATTTTACGCAGTGCGGGTGTGAACCAGGGTGAGGAGGTCTTGAAAGTAACAGTTTTATTTTTGAGGGGGGCTAAAGTGTTGAGGGAGGTGAGTAGGGTGGAGTTGAGGTGGTTGAGCAGATCGTCAGGTGAGCTGAGGGTTGCGTCCAGGGGGAGATTAGACGATAGCAGTTCAGAGAGATGGTTATGGTCAATGGAGTGTAGATTACGGAAGGTGATGTTTCTGGGTGGGCAGGGGTTTCGGGTGGGGGAGCCAATGGTGAATTGTATGAGTTTGTGGTCGGAGAGGGGAAATGGGCAAGGGTGGAGGTCAATCACTGGGAGGTTGGTAGAGCAGACGAGATCAAGAATGTGTCCTTTGTCATGGGTGGGGAAGGTGACATGTTGGGTGATAGAGAAATTGTCCAGTAGGGTTGTGAATTCGGATGCCAGCTTGCAGGTGGGTGAGTCAATGTGAATGTTGAGGTCACCAAGTAGTAACAGACGTTGAGACAGGGATGAGGCAAGTGTGAGGAACTCATTGAAATCGGAGAGGAAGGAGGGATGAGGTTTAGGAGGCCGGTAGATGAGGATGACTGTCAGTGAGGGAGGGGCTTTGAAGGCAATGAATTCAAAGGATGATACTGAGGGGAGGGTTAGTTCTGTGATCTGGATGTTCAGATTGTGGATTACAGCAAGGCGGGAGGGGCCACCACGGCGGGAGGGGCGGGGTTTAGTGATGTATTTAAAGCCAGGGGGGGATGTTTGGTTGAGGGAGAAGATGTCATCGGGCTGTTGCCAGGTTTCGGTGAGCAGAAGGAAATCAAGGAATTTTTCCAAGATTAGTTCATGGAGGATGAGGGCTTTCTTGTTGAGTGATCGGATGTTAAGGAGGGCAATATTAGTTGAGTGGGAGGGGCTTGGTATGGTCACAGGCTGAAGAGGTAAGAGGTTGTCCAGGTTGACAGTGCGGGGAGGAATGTGAGATGGGGGGGAGGAGCGGAGAGGAGGTGGAAGGAAGTGTGTTATTATCAGTTTTTGGTGGTTGAGGGCGGTGGAATCCTCTCCAGGTATTTGGGCCAGCTCTGAGCAGAGGGCAGTGGAATCCACTCCAGGTATTTGGGCCAGCTCTGAGCAGAGGGCAGTGGAATCCACTCCAGGTATTTGGGCCAGCTCTGAGCAGAGGGCGGTGGAATCCACTCCAGGTATTTGGGCCAGCTCTGAGCAGAGGGCAGTGGGATCCACTCCAGGTTTTCGGTACAGCTGGGATTGTAACCAGTGCTTGAATTGGGCCGGTAGTAAAATGCCGGTACTCAGCCGCCGGCAATATACGTATATATTGTAAACGCAACGCAGCGCAAATGTGGGTCTGACTCTGCCTCACAGAGGGTGACTGGCTGTCTACATGACGTGGCCTGCCGACATTGCCACTTTCATACAGATCATACTAATGCCCTCGATTGGTCTCTGTGTGTCATTCAAGCTCGGGAGGGTGTGTGTTGGTGTATGTGTGGCGCGAGCGAGCGAGAAAGCGCGCGCACCGGTTACGTGTATTGTTGTTAGCATCTGGTGCTAGCTAGCTGCGCTAACGGATATAAGGAGCTTTTTCAACAACAAGGTGGAGGGAGAGTCCTTTGCTGTCAGACTGAGAGGCTGATAACTACAGCTCTGGTGAGGTAAATTATTCTCTGAGTCTTTAGATAGTTAACTTAGTTTAAGTTATCTCAGTGGGTCTCAAACGGTTCGGTCACCATTTATGTAAACACATATTTCCATTTGAGGGGGTAGTGATTCGTAAAATATGCATGAATAATACAAACAAAATGTTAACTAGGTGAAAAAAGGTAAGATAAACTTGTTGAGAGCTAAAACTAGTCTTTGCTGTTGCCTCAAAGAGGAGCAGGGGGGAGAGGAGGGAGACAGGAGAGGCCGATTCAGGAGCCCAGACACACTCACAACTATAAATGAACCAAAAACAAATAAATAAACAAGTTTCAATGTTTTTTCATATTGGATATTGTATGTTATTGGTTATGGCCATGTACTTATGATTTTATGATGATTTAAATGTATACATTTTTGTTTCATATGGGTGTAGTCTCTTTATTTCCCCCTCAAAGTGCACCAGATTGATGCATTTAAGTCCAACATTTTAAAAAAAATCTTACCGGGGGAACATGCCCCCGGACCCCCCTATAGGATTTGAGGCCCGGCCCCACTGTTCCCAAATAGATTTGCAATTTTTTTTAAATAGTAACCCATCTCCATATGTTTCTTTTTGGGTAGTAGATTTAAACTAGAGGGCCATCACTTTGTGCAGCAACGCTATTGACAAATAAATCCAGCAAAATGGCACAAAAAACTGGTAGTGGCCTCAGGGACGAGGAGTCATTTAACCAGCCAGTAGGAGTCAAGCTTTACTTTCTTTTATATCCATAAAGAAAAAGTACATCTGTTTACAGTTGTTTCATTATGGATGTTGAGAGGTATCCATATATCTCTTCATTTTGCTCTCAAAGTGCACCAGATTGATGCATCTAACTTCAATATTTAAAAAAAAAAGTTCCCGGGGGAGCATGCCCCCGGACCCCCATAGACTAGAGGGTGTCAGGTCCACTCCCCACTTATAAAAATAGCACTTTACCACTGAACCCCCTCTAATCTCAGATGCACCCTGAGTCATTTGTTTAAGTACAGTGAGCCTTTCTAAAATATACAGTAAAGAGACAAACCCACCAGCATTATAGGATATACTATGACTTTGTGCCAAATACTTGTTGCTGATTTAGAGTACTGGCACCTTTTTTATTCCAATTCAAGCACTGATTGTAACGGACCAGTGGTGGGTGTATAATATGGAGTAATAAGTGCACTCAGATGACATGACAGTTGTGGGACATGGCGGTTAGTCGACCAGATAGATGTTATGGATGATTTTCCGGACTGGGAGTAAACAAATCTGCATTTGGAACCTCTATGGACATACCTCGGTCTGCGTAGAAGCCCGAGGCAATTGATGACAGACAAGCTTAGAGGAAGCGCAGAAAAGTTATTGAGATTAAAAAGTTGGGAGACAGAGTATCGTAACATCGTAGTGCCGCGGTAGGATGCTAGCGTTAGCACAGCGCTGGCTATGGTTGTAGACCAGCGGCGCTGAAAGTGGAGCTGTTGGCAGCCGTCAGACAGGATGAGAGGTCAGTTGCAGGCTGTCCTTTACAGCAGATGGGGGGACCGGCAGGAGCGGGAGGTTTAAAGAACCAGAGTCATAGCCCACAGGGAGGGGCAGGACGAAGAATGGGGCTGGTTATTTGATGGATGGAGCAGCGTTAGCAGGTAGGTGTAGCAGGGTAGAAAACCAAAGCGTCCGTCAAAAATGGCAATCGGGTGTAACAAATATGTCCAGATCAGAACACAAAAGCCATAGAATAGTTAGCCATCTATAGCAGTAGAAAGTGGTCAGAAACTCTTAGATTAACACAAAGAAAGACGAGATTTTCGGACAGAGAAGCGGCGAACAGTCAGCGCCAGCGTCCTCTCACGCCGAAGAAAAAGCAATAGCTGCGCCTGCTCGGCCTTAAGGCTTTTACTTGCTGCTTAGTATGAATGTCACATTCCTGGTTTCAACCCTTGACCCCAGTGACTGCAGGGCTGGAATAAAATTGTATTAAAGCAACAATCTAGTTCTGCGTATGAGCCAAATCAGAATTCAATCAAATAACTGTACAAATAAATCCAACAGCTGAACCCAGAAGCTAATCAATTCCTTTGTGTGGTTTAAAAAAAAAATCGTCTTTTACTGTTTTCAGTCTTTATTAAGTTTCTATCACACTGGTAGCTCTCCCTGCTCGTGTTTTGGCATTACAGCTGAATTTTAGAGTTCATTTGAGGGGAAACAACACATGCACAGGTATGGCTGGAAACAATTGGAGGGTGACATGCCAAAAGGAGATTTGCAGTCTGAAATGAATCATGAATAGTTGGCTGAAATTCCTTTCGGATGGGATTTGGTGAGGATTTGTTTTTCATTAGTGTTTGGGTTGTCAACTTTCCAGCCTCGCTCTCTCTAGGTAGGAGTCATTTGTGGTGTTTCATATGTGTGTGTGTGTGTGTGTGTGTGTGTGTGTGTGTGTGTGTGTGTGTGTGTGTGTGTGTGTGTGTGTGTGTGTGTGTGTGTGTGTGCGTGTGCGTGTGTGTGTGTGTGTGTGTGTGTGTGGGGGTGTGTGTGTGGGGGTGTGGGGGTGAGAGAAGGGAAGGGGAGATGTCCGTTCCCAAAGCGAGAACTCGTAACTAGCTGCAGGGTTTGATGAGGTGGCTGCACATCGGGAACAGGAGGCGATTTCCATGAGTGATGAACCGTCTGCTGCCGTCTGTCGTTGACTGAAAATCACTGCAGTACCCACATTATTCGTCTCATAAACATCCAAGCACTTTTAAAATATCACACTGATTTTCCTTTACATGTTTTGCCTCTGAATCACATTTGAAACCGTTCAGAAGCTGCTGTATAATATTAAAGGCAGGACATTTTCCTGTTTACATACAACAAACCTTGCTAAAGACTAGGCTGACAACCACGATGTTAACTTACTGCAGGCCAATTTAGTGTTATCGTTTAAGGGAAAGTAACATTTATATTTCCAGCATTACAATTTGCAACCACTAAATTAAAATCAAGCAATGAATACAAATGGGTTTGGTACATCTGCATAGTAAGCATGGCTCTATAGATGGTAATACTGGTCAGCCCACCACTTTGGTTCAGACTGAAATTTTATTTGAGGGAAGCCATCAAACATCGACAGTGTTCATGGTCCCCAGAGGAAGAATCCTGCTCACTTTGGCCACTATCCACTGACTTCTCTTTTCCTAGATCCCCAACAAAGATTCTGACATTTCATATATTTCCATCACGTTAGAGTTTGTTTTACCTTATCTATTACGGATCTCAACATTCACTTGATGGTTTTCCACCATATCTGATACAGACATTTCATTTAATTTCAAACCTTTATTTATCCAGGTGTATCCCATTGAGATCATTGATCTCTTTTTCAAGGAAGAACTGCTCAAGTAGGTTCCACATGAAACATAAAAAAACATAAACAGAACAACAAAAGGACGTCTTACAGCATCATTACAGGGATTACAATTTACATAACTACCCACATGAACTGGTACCAACATCTTCCGATTGAGAAGCATCCAACCGAGCTTTAAAAACATTTAGTGGCACCAGATTGCTCAGTTTCCATTTCAATTGAAGACTATTCCAAGTTAGTGGAGCTGCGCATCTAAATGCCATCTTCCCTAAGACAGTCCTAGCAGTTGGCACATTTAATAAAACTACAGCATGCGATCTCAGGCAGTAGCCACTTACAATGCGCCGTGAGATCAGGGAGCAGATGTAAGATGGAAGTTTCCCTAACATGGCTTTATATATAAAAATGTACCAGTGACTGAGCCTCCGTACAGTTAGGGAGGGCAAACCAGCCCTTGCATACAGGGTACAGTGATGTGTTACTGCTATACAGTTTGTCACAAATCTCAGTGCACTGTGATACACAGCATCTATAACTTGACCAGGCAATTGGCAGGTGCATTCATATAAATCAAATCACCATAGGACAGGTAAAAAGGTCAGAGTGATTAGCCTTTTCCTGGCCTCAAGCGAGAAACAGGACTTGTTCCTGTAGAAGAAACCTAGCCTAACCCTCAGTTTTTTAAGCAGGTTATTGACATGCAGTTTAAAAGTGAGACATTCATCAAGCCAGATACCAAGGTATTTGTAACAGGTAACCACTTCAATTTTTATTCCTTGCTTAGTTACAATATCTACAACAGGCTCTGGTGTCTTTTTAGCTTTTGAAAAGAGCATTACCTTGTTTTTTATCAACATTTAAAAGAAGCTTTAGTTCAGAGAGCTGAGTCTGAATAATGTTTAAAACAGCTTGCAATTCAACAACAGCCTCCTTAATGGAGGGACCTGCACAGTACATCACGGTATCGTCCGCATAAAAATGTAAGGTTGCTCCATCGACATTTTCACCTAAACTATTGATGTAGATGGAGAATAATAGTGGACATAAAACAGAACCTTGAGGAACATCATTTGTAATATTGAACCACTCAGAAGACAGCCCATCAAAATGAACACATTGGGACCTTTCAGAGAGGTAGTTCACAAACCACCCTACTGCATGGCTGGATATGTCAATACTGAGTAGCCTCTGCTTTAAGATGCGATGATTGACGGTGTCAAACGATTTGGACAGGTCAATACATAGAGCTGCACAACTCTGCTTATTATCAAAAATACTTGCCACATCATTCACCACTTTCATTGAGGCAGTGATGGTGCTGTGTTGCTTTCTGAAGCCTGACTGATATTTAGACAGGATGTCATTTGTACATAAAAACACCTTTACCTGTTCACTCACTAGGCGTTCAAGAACCTTAGCCAGAACTGATCATTTAGAGATGGGCTGAGGGAGAGGTTAAAAAGAGTAGTGACAGGTGGAGCAATACAATCTGCAGCTATCTTTAAAAAGAAAGGCTCTACGTTGTCCGGGCCAGCCGGTTTCTTAGGATCTAACTTGGTTAAAGCTTCACGAACAACATCAACAGTAAAAGGAATAAAACTAAAAGGGTTTTCCAAAACACGTTTTTCAGAGTCACAGACTGTGGTGTTCACATAAGCAGAGTTAGTGACAGAATCAAACAGAGAGCCACGGGACACAAAATGCTCATTAAAACAATTGAACATAGTGGCCCTGTCCGATATAGTGCCAGATGCTCTGGTATTTACCTTTCAAATGTTTTCATCGTTATGACAGGATCCCCTGACTATACAAGCACAAATGTTTTTTTTTTGTGGAAATTATTCAACAGCCGAATCGATTGCAATGAAATTAAATAAACATATTCATTGTACTCAGAAGAGTTGTAAAACCTTTGACCCCTGTTCTCTTATCTCTTGTCATCATCAGCTGCCCATCATGCTTTAGCATTAGCTTTATGATTCTTGCTTGTGTAGCTTTGTGTTGTGCATAGCACTCTGCCCTGAAGTCTTCCCTTAAAAATCGATATTTTCTCTGAAATGGGTGAACAACAAAGAGCACCAGTGAGTGAGTGATCATATGTGCTGTGCTCTTGTGTTGCCTGATAATAGAACATTTGTATTTTAAATACAATAAACAACTGATGTCATTAAACACCTTGACAAAGACAACACAAACAAAGAAGAGTGGAGTCTAATATATCTTATATATCTTCATAATTCATTTGATTAAATCACATATTCACATTTATAAGCAAAATGTCTTCAATGCAACAGCTTGCAGTAAATTAGTGATTATAAGGAACAAAACTGAAGCGTTGCATTATGTGTGAGAGCACAAGAGAAAAAGCAGATGGTTTCTCTGCCCTTGAGTTCTTGAAAAGTTGTTTTTCTTATGTACTAGCTACTGTATAATACCTTATTAAAATACAAACATCATTGAGTGGGTCCTACATAGGGTTGCAAAATTCTGGGAATTTTCAAAGATGGAAACTTTCCACGGGAATAAACGGGAATTTATGGGAATAAACTGGGAATTTTCAAAATTGAAGGTTGGCTCTTCATAGAGAACTTAAATATAGGTGGGGAAAGTATATTTTAGCATAATCTTGACTAAAACAAACAGATGCCATTCAAGTACACTAGAATATCCATGCCATAGCACACTGCTTACTGCATGGTTATTAAGACCACACAAAGGTTCGCAACAGGCTCACAAATGTGAGAGTGGAAAAACTGGTTGGCATTCGGGCAAACCTAAGGCTCTTTGAGCCTGACACAGAGCCATCCTCAACAAGGCTGGACAGTGACACTGAAGAGGAAGACTCAGAGTTGGATGTTGATGAGGCCCAGGAAGAGCCCATTGACTGAAAGGGTTTTGCAAAAATGTAGAGGATTGCTTGAAGGAAGATGTGCATGTTTAATGGGACTTTTTGGAGGGAGAAGGGCTCTTTTCATTTAACATTTTGAATGGGACTTTGCGGGGATCTTTGGATCGGGGGTGCATTTTTGTTCATTTTTGAATGAGTGGGGTTGGGGTGGATGAGTAACATTTAACTCAACATTCCTGTTTTCGTTCTTCAATGAAACAAATAATTGTTCAATAAAATAATTAAAACTTGTTCTGTTCTACTTAAAAAAAAAATCTGTTGAAATGTCCTGTTTTTTTGTTTAATTTTGCATCGAATATTTCCAAAATTCCCCAGCTTAACTTCCCAAGGAAACTTTCCGGAAACTTTCTGGAAATGTAGCCCCTTTGAAACCCTAGTCCTACAGCATCTGTTCGAAATGATAACAGATTACAGTACACTATGATTTCATCTAAGGAATGAAAGTCAAACATTGACAGTATTCTTGATGCTATGATGCTGCTGTGCTTTAGCTGGAGAAGTCCCAGTGCACCTCCTCGGCCCTGCCGTGGTGCCTTTGAGCAAGGCACCGGACAACCCCCCCCACCCCCACCCCCCATTCCCATTGCTCCCCGGGCGCTGTACAATAGCTGCCCACTGCTCCTAGTACTAGGATGGGTTGAAACACATGTCATTGGATGTGCTGTGTGCTCTACATGTGTGAACAATACAGAGGGTTTCATCCCTCCCATTCTATTCTATCGGTGTGATCCACTGGGCCTTTCCGTCAGGTGAGGGAGCAGCAAACCATCTGCTGACAGTATCTGATGCTATCAAACCGAGAAATAAAAGTCCAGTGGTTGTAAATCAAACTTCAATATAACTTTACTCTGACATCTGCAGTGCTGCCCTGCCACTTGCAACAAGAATTATGACTAGTAATTGCTTTTCTTTTTTGTCTATCTACTGTAAACAAAGATCACTTGCTGTTGTTGCGGAAGTGTTGAGTTTATTTCATGCTAGCTAAACAATGTTCCTGGGAAAAAAATTGTTCCATTATACTAGACCCTCCAGAAAAACGCGGGCAAAAATCATTGATTATGCGATTAAACATGCAGGTTTTTTATGTGATTTTATGCTGTGAAATTGCAGGAAGTTGCGAAATATGCGGAAAGTTGCGAAAAATAATAGATTTTTTTTAAAATATTGGGCTGTCTTATTTATTCTCTCTCCCACACAACCTGCCACTAACGTTAAACCCCTTTCCTATTCAATCAAACACATTCAATGTTTATTTATTGTAAAAGCAATTGGGCTATTTTAATCACACACACACACACACACACACACACACACACACACACACACACACACACACACACACACACACACACACACACACACACACACACACACACACACACACACACACACACACACACACACTTCTCCGCCTCATTCTGTTTTCATTTACTCGTTCGTTATCTGACCAGCTTCAATCTTGTAGGCTGCTCACCTCGTTTCTTGTAGCCCTCGAAAGGGTTTTGGAGGTTGATGCCTCGCTGAACGTGAGTTGTTTGGCTTTCTTGTCCGCAGCAGCAGAAAGCATTTTCGAATGTTTGAATGAATCAAAGTGGGTCGTCACCGTCGATTTTCTAGACTTATGCTCCAACACACAGTTGCACGGGGTGCAGAATAATTTCCCCCCACTTTCGTGAAAGACATCGGGGTACTGCTGTGCCCGGTCTTTAGCAGAAATGTTCGTCGGTAAATGAGATGGATCAGATTTTTTCATCTTGGTGTTTTCTCTCTCGTGTGAGTTCCACACGTTCACTCTACGTGTTGTTTACCTAATGTGATGCGCGAGCTGATGACATCGCATCATCATCATCACTACTTCACGTCAAGACGAGTTAACTTTTTTTTCTTCTCAACTTTCTGTGGAAAAATGCGGGGATTATGCGGCCTTTTGATAAATATGCGTCCTTTTAAAAATCTGCGCCATTTTGCTGATTATGCGGTAAATGATTTTATCACAGAATCGCGTTTTTCTGGAGGGTCTAGTATACAGAGTGGCACATTATAAAGAATTTGCCTTTTTTGCAGATGTTTGAATTCACTGTGTTGAATAAACTGGGGCGACTGTTGCTCATGAAGGTATAAATGGTTGTCAATTAATCAGAAGATAGCCAGTTGTGTGAATGAGCATTAGAGTAGGTCCTTCAGTTCATTCTGCATGTTGCATGGCAGCCCTGCTCATAGCATAAGTGTGTGTGAATGGATAAATGTTGTCATGCGGTGAAAGCGATTTGAGTGGTCTGCAGACTATCAAGGCACAGAAATCCAAGTCTAATTTACCATTCATAGGATTTCATTGTAGCTCAAGTACAATGAACCAGAGCCAATCGGTGACTAATCCTGGTATGCGACAACAGGGCCAGAAAGTAATTATTTTGCTCTTAAATTGAAACACTTGGACTATGGAGCCACATGTTGAGCCATTCAGCACTTTGGAAACCCTAAGCTGATTGACCTTATTGTTATTGAGTTCTCAAACAGCACATTGTACAACCAATCTCTTAAATAATTAATATAGTAAAGGTTTATTTAAAAGTTCAACTATAACTTTAAAATGAATCAATATTGGGTTCTGTGAGCTCTCACTATTGATTACTCTCTACCGGGTCATTGTAATGTTAAATTCAACCCTAAAAAACAACAGCCTCCTCGTTTAAAGTGTACAAATATCAACAGGCTTCTCAACAGGGCACTGGCACAGAGTGATGTCTTTGATTCAGCTCCAAACAATAGAATGTGGCAAACAAGTTGGAGTTTTATCCTCTTTCTTGTCGTGGAAATATATTCATTTTTGGCCATTTTTGGCCATTTTTGCTCTATAGATGTCAGTGTGTACAGCCATCACTGGTGCCCAGAGGATGTTTCCTTGTGACTTTCCCTCTATGCAGGACACATTATTCACTAATCAAATATATATTCACACATCAACTTGATACATTGGCAAAACTATTTGTAAACCCAATTATGGTTCACAGGTGATGAATCCTAAAGGCTCTTGAACTCATTTTAAAACCAACACATTGGAACTTCCCACAGAAGCACCCACTTGATCCAGCTGTCAGCCGTACAAAGTTACATTTCTGACGTGTTAGCATGCTGATGTTAGCATTTAATCCATAGCGCTGCCTTGTCCAGACTTTAAAGAGATCCCAGCATAGCACAGAGCAGTTAGCAAAGCTCCAACCAGGCTAAATATGTGTATCCTGGGTTGGGGTATCATAATGTGTTGTGGAAAGAGAAAAATCCACTCCAAGTAATTTAGCAGGCAATAAACAAACTGCATTATTATGCAAATAATGTGTTGGGAGCATACTTTCTCAACTGCAAAATGTTTTGTCCCCAAAAAATGCAGTAAATAGTCATTATAGTAGTAAGAGTTGTATTTATGTGTTTTTTGGACTTGTTTACATCCCCAAAATTATATTTATCCTCAATATCTGTGTTGGTGGATCTGTAAGTGCATGCAGGGCCTCGTCATTTTATCTGATGGCTGCTCTACATGGTGGTGAAACATTATTTTTTAACAAAGACTTACACCTGAGGTACAAACACTGTTCCCTTTTGATGTTTTCTCATTTCTAGATCATAATACCCACTGGTAAACACATTTACTGAATCTGACTCCCAACTCAAAACACAGTTCTTCACATCATTGAAACTTATGTCAAGAACTGGATGCAGTTCCTCCTGATGAAAAAAGGTCAGATTCAGATCAATACCTGTCCTGAAAGACATTCATAGCATTCCTCCTTGAATAGATATATAATGCCGTCAAGGCCATGGTGATGAGTGCAATAACCTTTTAAATGGAAATCATCTATTTGTCTTGTCTCGTTTTGCCAGGTTTCAAGATCAATACATTGAAAATAGTGTCTCATTTTATATCTGTCCGTGAAATAGATTTAGCAAAAAATGATTTGCTAAATCATTACATTTAAAATCCTTAAATTCTCAGTTCTTCTGAAAAAAAAATAGTTTTATAAAAAAAAAACGATTTAAATTGGTTTTGAATTAATATTTATGACGGTGTGGGAAATGTAAATCATATTGAAGGTCAGAAATGATTGAGGGAGGGGAATAATTATAAGCACATCACGTAGGTGGGCAATCAGGAAAAGCGTCAATAGAGAAAAGTTGACTCCTGCACATGTACTCAATGTGACAAATGCTTCATAATTACAACATTTCAATCCTAATATCCACACCAAGACATAAATGATAAACTCAAAGACATTCTGTTATTCCGAGAACATTTCAATGCTAATGTTTGTCTTTTCAGAGTAAGGCAAATTGTTTTGTCGAACATGTCCTCAAGCTTCTTTTCCGACGGCTAATAACTGTTATTTGTTGTGTGACCATGCAATTATAGCGTGTGGCTCTTTTGCTTGTCAGGGATTGTTTATCAGCCTCAGAGTTTGTTTCCTTGCGTAGTAAAAAGAGGGAATCTTAATACCATTATGACACAGATCAGATAAATCTGCAATGTTTGTGTCCATTCCTTCTGCCCTGCGCCTCCTTCTGTCTCTATTCTGCCTCTTTTCTGTGTCGCATGCATATAATTGTCATCAGGTTAGAGAGCCCTTGCAGTGCCAAATCCAAATAACACCGTCCATTGCCTGTCTGATAGACCAGGCACTCCGTCTTTTACATAATCATTCTGACACAACCTCATCTCAGTTCCTACTTCCTACTTTGCTTTGTTGATCATGCTTGTTTCAGTTGATGTCGCCTTAATTTGTTTTATGTTATTTTGTCTACATCCATCAGCAAAGATACGATACAAATTCACTTTATAATCTCTTTTGTAGTTCTACTTGGTGGGAAGTTGGGCATTGCTGTTCAAACCAAAAGGATGAAGGCACAAACAAACCTATAGGATGCCCGTTTAAAAGAGACAAGTTGTTAAATTAGCACTTATTGATGTGGGAAGTGCTATTGGATTTTGAGCGGCACAAAGAACGTAAAGCACACATATCAATTTAATAACAACTAGATGGGTATCGAGAACCGGTACTAAGTCAGTACCGGTACCTGATTGGACGGTATTGGTATACCGTTAAGCCGCTGGACAAACGGTGCTGCTATCGGTATATGAATTACGCTACTTCCTTAGTTTAAACAATTCTGGTTGGTTGGAAACCCTCATCCCGTGTGACGTATCCGGTTTGAGTACCACTCTGATTGGGCACTGTGAATGCCACTCTTCATCTCTTCTAACAGCGCTCTTATTATTGTGAGACTCCCGGGGGCAGACACTAGGGGCAGAAGCAACATCTTGCTAGAAACAGCGTCTCAAGGCTTCTTAACATTTAACGACCTATTAATGATGCATACCCACTTAACGGGAAGAAACTCAGCTAACAGGGAATATTAACCATTTTACCTACACGGAACAGAAGTCCAACACCAAGAGTCTAAATCAACACTTAGCAAAACGGGCTAACAGGGCTAACGGGGCTAACGGCTACTTTAGCACATAACTGGCAAAAGCGATCTCCTCTTCGTAATTTTATCAGCACAACATATCACATGAAAGCTGAGATTCCACAGACTCCATTGGTATACGTCTCATCACTGTACAACCAAAACTCACTGAACTAGCAGCCAAGAAACAGCAAGAAAACAACTTCACTTTACGTAGCCATGATGATAATTATGTCTTATCTTTGCTGTTTTGTGATCAAAAGTGGTTTTCAAGGGCATAAAAACGGTTAATCCAATGTCTCTGTGTAACTTTAAAATGATTACTGATAATCCATCATTACAATTATAAATAATAAACGCAATACACGGATTATAATGGTTAGCCGACCGGAGCTTCCGGTTTAGGAAGTGCGCACGCAGCGTCTCGTTTGAACTGAATAATGGTCATGTTTACATGGATTTATGAACTGCCCCTAATTACAGCCCCCCTTCCAGAGACATACTGTCAAACACACTCATACCTGCTTGGTATGACACTGAAAAAGTTACAATAAAATGACTGTTGTTTAATCTTCACATCTTGTAATCATGTCTATCATTTTGACCACCAAATTATTGAAAAGTATCGATAAGTGTATCGAAAAATACCGGTATCGATAAGCAGTATCGGTACCGATAAAATCCTAATGATACCCATCCCTAATAACAACAGAGTGGGATGATTATTTTATGATATTATTCAATAGTGCATAGTTTTCGAAGTAACTTAAATTGTATAAAAGAGTTTGTGGCTAAGTAATTATGAAGGCAAACGCGGAGAGTAGCTTGTTTATGAAGAAGTGTCTTGTGTCTTCCCTGAGTTTTCTTCTACATGTTTCAAATGTAAGTTTCTTGACGGTAAAGGAAACATGGCGCACATAGAGAACAATAGAGAAGGGATGTCCAAACTCTATCCCTTGGAGGGGCCAAAACTTAAACTTAATGGTGGGCTTGGGCCATAAAGCAAACACCTATTGTATTTCATTGTATTACCTTTTTTTTTTACTACTTTGACTTTTATTTACAGTAATAAGGTTGTCAGTCACATATACTACCCCAAAAGGTACATCCAAAATTGCATCGCCTCTTGTTTTTCTATTCATGCGGTTGGATATTATCCCATTTAGGAATTATAAGTGCTTTCACTGATGGGCACACAGGGCACATCGGATCTTGTTTGTTCCAGCGTTATTATCCTAAAAGCCTGTAATGGCTGGTTTCAATTTACCGCAAAGGGTGTACTTTAACTAAATTAGGGGGGAAATAAAAGGTGGGTGACATCATTAATGCCATACTTTTCAGGTCAACTTATGTACTTGCTTTAGTGCTGGCGCAAATGTTCTGCAGATACAGTATGCAATAAAAGCAGCGGATTCAGAGATTGAGTGAATTTGAAAGAGAAGCACTTGACATCATGAGTATTGCGATAAGTATATAAGTATATAAAGAAGTAGTAATGGATGCTGAGTTGGAGTTTTAGTTGTTTTGACATGAAATGATGGGCCTGCTGGAGGGAATGGAGGCCCAAGAGAACCTGAACCAAGACCGTGCGGGGCAGACTGTCAAACACTGCTGCATGAAGATTCCATGTTATCTGAAAGAAGTCTGGCAGATGCAGATCTTTACGTCACAAGGCAATTGTTTTCTTCATGGGAACAATACCATGATTCCCTAGAGTCGGATCATCTACACCAGTGGGGTCAAACTCAATTTCATCGCGGGCCACATCAGCATTATGGTTGTACTCAAAGGGCCGGTTGTAATTTTAAGACTATATATAAATACATATATAAATATATATATATATATAAAATAATGTATTATTACATTATTACCTCTGTATTGGATTATTATCGGATAGGATAATAACTTCATAATTAACTACGTCTAGAAGTCTAGAGTGAATAATTGCAAGTCAGTGAGAATGTTACAAAAATGATTTAAAAAGAAAAGCCACATTCTAGAAAAAAGTCCTAATCAAAAAACAGAAGTGACATTCAAAAAGAAAAAGAACAGTGCATCAGGCTCTGAAATTGCTATATGTTTTTCCACATTTTATCTTTTAGCCTTACAAACCGAGTCATACCATAATGGTAACTGTACGGAGAAAAACACTTTTATTTGAGTAGACAACATGGCCTTCTCTTTGGCACAAACCCAGCTTGAAGCATCCATGGATATTTGATTTCTCTCTTCTATTTGTATCTATCCATATTTTTGTTCTTATGTGTGTAATGAGCCTTACCGAGCAGCTAGTCTGCTGTGTGTTGTATTCCCCTCTGTTATATTTTATATTGTGTAAAGGGCAAAAGCAAAGTTGCAATGACTCCTTAATGAGAGCACTAGCAGCTATTAGTCCTGATTTGTCTGCCAGTACAAGGCTTCAAAGTAGCTTATACTTATGCCCTGGGATTTACATTGATTCGTTTTTTAACCTGTCATAATTTAAATAATAAGATCTCAGACAGTCTGCCTATCATTGTAGCCATTGGCATATTTCCTTGATAGTTGCATGAAGCTCTGCTGGTCCTCTGTAGCGTGGGTAGAAAAGTGTTTTTGTGCTGATGCTTGCTCACTGTTTGGTTTAATTTGAAGTTCCTCTCATTGTTATGGTGGAAATTGATTATCTTCCCGTTACGTCCACTGGGGAGAGAACTGACAAGCAGGCTTTATCAATTAAAACTAATTGAAGAGAATGGGAGACAATTATTTTATTCAGAATGGGTTTTGCATGTAGAGAGCTTGACTGATTGGTTTTACATTTGCGTGTCTGACCTTACTTACTGTTCTGTGTGAAATTAACTCTGAAATTCATACAAAACAAATCCTTTTTTTTTTTTAAATAACCACTGCTTGAGAATAAGTTAAGTTCACATGACCCTGGAGTTAGGAGTAAGTACTGAAAAAACTAAAGAGAAATTGACCTTTGTTGGGAGGTAAAGGGTGAGCTAAAATAATTGATCCCATGTTGATGTCGATATTCATATTTTTTATATAAGCACTTTTATATCCAGCAGATATAATGCAGACCTGATTGAATTCTCCTCAGAGTCAGAGCTAAACATCTTTTACCGCTTGTAAAGCACAATGCATTTTTTAAATAGACAAAATCCTTAAAAACGAACATCTGCATTTAACAGGGCTTTGGACTATATTAAGCACTGTGGTGGTTCTTTCTTTCCAGAGTAAATGACAGCTTTTTGAATATAAAAACAACCTTATTAAATATTAACAGTGGTTTAAAACAGTTTCCCCTGAGAGACATGTGATGCTCTCCCCAAAAACAATACTGCCTGAAAAAATAAATAAAATCCAGCTGTATTTGTTTTTCTTTAGGGAAGATATTTCTATTTTATGTGTAGTATCCGAGACAAAAAGATTTCTTAAATATATGATGTTGTTGGCGGCACTCACTCGTTTCCCAACTGTAAAAAAAAATAACAATGTTTTGTTTCAGGAGACTTTCTCTTGGTAATCATTGCATCAAATGGGACTTTTAAAATGAGCATCACATCTCAAATGATAAGCTGCAGATGTCTGTATGTGTGTTCATGGCTTTAATTAACTGTACAGCCAGTCAATTAAAGAAAATCAATATGTAGCCTAGAAGGAGCTGTGAATCACAGATTTTGGTAAATCCGCCTCAGAGTCTTAGTCTTAAGTGTAAGATGAAACTGTCATTGTTGCCGTTATCAAATTAGACACATTTTTCATGTGTATTTAAATGTGTGTACTGGTGTGAAAGACTGCGTAATCAGAGTGGATCAGGCATCACATTATTTAGAGGAATTAGTGCAACCATCTGCACCAGTTAAAGATATTCAAACAGAAGAGAAAATCAATGTCATCCCCGACTCGCACATTTCCCTTCTGGGTTATTTAACCTGTACAGTGTTGGCTGTTAATGTGATGTCTGCTGGCTTCTTACTGCCATGCCACAAAGAACAGTGTGGTGTTCCCTGCCAGTATTGACTAACTTAAGAGTTCAGCAGACCTCTGCAGAGGCCTCAAGGCTTCTTCGTTTCAGTGAAATCCGCCTCTTCTTATTGTGTTCAAACTCGCTGTGAAGGTATTAAAAGACAGGGTTATTGATTATATTCTAACGACCTCATTCTACCTAGAATGCCTCTGTCAAATTGTATTGAACATATTTGATAGAGTTGTAATGCAGAAAAAGATTGTTGTATTTTAAATGAAGTAAGAATGGAACTTGGAGAGTAAAAAGAGGCTCAGGAGTCTGAACAGCCTCCAGGAAGAAGCTGAGTTGGCAGGCATTGCATGTTTTCTGGAACCGAGAATATTTTCTTTCCAACAACTTGCTGTATGTTTGAGGAAAGTATTATGATAAGTAATATCCCCATCCAGAGAAAGAAATCTAATTTGATATTTTAATCTAAAATGAAAATAACCATTGGCAGAACGTCTCCATCCCAGACACCAGGCAGACTGAATGAACCCAAACTTGTTGTTTTTTCTGTTGTTGTTCCACATCCAAGACCCCTAGTTTCTGCAACAAAAGGAAAGTGACTTTAATATATAGGATTTGTTTGTTGTATCTGCAAAACATACATAATAATCCCCACGAGGACCAGCATTTGACTACTTTTCAGGTAAATACAGAAGTAATGACTGAAGCTCACCGGGTTACATACTAACCTGACTCAGCAGGGTTTTAAGATACCTTTCACCTGTCATGTTTTCTATATGTACTGGCTATCAGGTCTCACTTGTAAATCCTAGACCATAATACATTTTGATTTCAATATTGTTTAACTGCTATTTGCACAGCTGAGTGCTGTTAAAGATGCTGGATAGGAGATTGTTTAAAAGGCCCCTCGCACACCATTTTGTTTTTTCTTCACTTTTTTCTTCACCGTTAAAAGTATTTTATTACAGCTACACCTAGTTTTCCTTTTATGGTGGATTTGATTTTCTGAATTATTTAAAATATTCTCATCCCCACCTCCCGATGTAGAACGACAGAACTCCCGTTGCAGTGTGTGTACTGGCATTTACACTCAGCGCTGCTTTCCAAAGCCTGTGAGAATAGTGAGAGTGAAGAAGTAATTTGGAAATACTGCCTTACTTGACATTTCTATCAGAATTACTAATGTGGACAGCAGCATTTGTTTCCCTAAAGGTTCACGTGAACTTTTTCTTTGTCAAAATTGACAATTTGTGAAGACTTTGTTAGCCAGCAGGGATTATGGCACTAGAGGGAGTCATTTAAACATCAGAGCACTACTTTCTCGTGGATGGAAATACGTGATTTTGTTTGAAAAAGCAACAATGCCATTTACTGTGTGCCTCAATAAAAAGCCAGAATTCCTTCATGGTTCCTCTGGTTTCTTGACTTTTCTAGTGAGAATCAAACCTTCTGAATCTGAATGCCTAAGCCTGCATTTGCATTGGCTCTCCATCTTATAACACCCACCATTCCCCAACATCAATTTCCCAACTCTGAGTCACTCATCAATTATACATGAGTCACTTTCGTGCCATCTTAATGGAGCATCTTCTTTCTTGGCTCATTAATTCATTAAAGCCTATGTGCAGCTCGGAAGACACTAGCGTAGGCCGACAGTTTTGGCATGGTCATTTCATTTTGTTTATTCAACAGTGACGCAAATGATTGATACGTTTTGTTTTGAACTTTGGTTCAGTTATATTGACCTAATTTTAACATTGTATGACAGTGCAAAGCCTAAACCAACTAACAAAGAGAGACACACTGTGGATATATCTATGACAGTTGTTCTTTTTTATCTCAAAGCACTATAGAGTGGTGCAGGGATGACGTATTTTTTTATGGCTGACCCCGGATAATATCTACATGTCTGCCCTACTTTTATCATTTTTGAATCATAAATCTATCGATCATAAAGCTAGCAATTAGATTTATGATTCGAAAATGATAAAAGTAGGGTATGTGGAGATTATCTGGCTGAACAAAACGTGCATTTATCAAACGGGTTCCTTTTCCAAAGATCTTATTTTTTACAATATTCCAAAAATCCTATGGAGAAATCCCTTTGCTTTTTTTGTTGAGGGAACCCATGGGCAGCTTACTTCCGAGTCGGCCTACAAAAATATGTCATCCCGGCACCACTCTATAGACAACATCAGCAGATACTGGGGAGCTTGTCTTCTGACTTGTTGAAAGGCTTTGGCTTTTGAATTGTGTGCTAAATTCAGCACACCTTACTCTGTGATGAAATAATCAGGGGGTGTTGTCAGTCACTGTTAGCCTTTTACTCTAGACACTGTACAACACCAGCAGGGGAAGGCTAGTCATGCATGAGCTAGATGATAATCGGGTTTGATGGCTTTGGAAAATGTTGTTACTCATTTTGTTATTCAAGGAGGGTTTATTTTCCCTCGTGTTTTTTTTGGTTTTGTTTACTTTGTTTGCCTCGAGATGTCCAGAACACTTTATGCTCCACAGCCTGTGAAGTGATGACTGCGCCACAACAGGGCTTCACATTAGCCTCCCATGTGAAGCATGGTTACACTACACATCAGCGTGCAACACACATGGTGCTACGCTCAAATTGAATACATTTTATTTATGAAGCCCTGAAGATAAGATGTATGTGTACATGGATGGTTCTGTGTTGTGTTGTTGGTGAGAAACAGTTTTCCAATTGAAGCTAGCATCTTATTATGTCCTCTGGGTATCACCCAAAATCTATTGAAAAGAAAGACTCAGGAGTAAAACATTATTGGTTTCCTCTACCTGTGAGCTTCAATACCATCCATCCATCCATCCATCTTCTCCCGCTTATCCGTGGTCGGGTCGCGGAGGTAGCAGTTCCAGCAGAGAGCCCCAAACTTTCTTTTCCCTGGCCACATCAACCAGCTCTGACTGGGGGATCCCAAGGCGCTCCCAGGCCAGCGAAGAGATATAATCCCTCCATCTGGTTCTAGGTCTACCCCTTGGTCTCTTCCCAGCTGGACGTGCCTGGAACACCTCCCTAGGGAGGCGCCCAGGTGGCATCCTAACTAGGTGCCCGAACCACCTCAACTGGCTCCTTTCGACGCGAAGGAGGAGCGGTTCAACTCCGAGTCCCTCCCGGATGACCGAACTTCTCACCTTATCCCTAAGGGAGACACCAGCCACCCTGCGGAGAAAACCCATCTCGGCCGCTTGTACCCGCGATCTCGTTCTTTCGGTCATGACCCATCCTTCATGACCATAGGTGAGGGTAGGAACAATACCAGTCGTTGTTAATTGTATTTTTTTTTTAAGGCTTTTTAGCAACCGTTTCTATAATCCCAAGATAGGATGATATTTGTTTATTTGTTTTTACTACTAAGGATATGGGATCTCGCAAAACTTTTTTTTTTTCTTTTTTTTTTAAATGTATTTTCCGCCTAGGGGGCTCTGTAGTAAAGGGCCAAACCAACAATGAGTTGATGGTATTAACAAAGTGTTGTCTTCGTATTCAGAGCCTGATGCACTGTTCTTCAGTATAACATTGAAAAAAGTCTGCAGTCCTTTAGGTTTTTCAGTCTACATTTTAAATGAGGCCCTAAAAGCTTTCCATACTTATTCCAGTTAAGATAAGGTCTTTGTCTTTTCCAAAATTGCTAATAATGCAACATATTTGATGTAAGAATTGCTGCTCAGAGTGCTTTACATTAGGACATTTTTAGAGAAACTTGGTGGTGGATGTTGACAGTCAGCCCACCACAGCCAGAATCTGACAGTCAACCCGCACAGTTTTGCTGATCAATGCCACTGCTGCCATTTATCTCAAGTCTGGATACAAGCTTCTATAAATATATCCCAGGCTTATTTTATGTTTACAACTTGTAATCCTGTGAACACTAAGTACCTGTGGGTTGACATGGAACGGGTACATCTGTCAGCGATGCAGCACATTAATGCGTTGCGGAAGGATTCTATGATGTGTGGAGAGAGTTGACTCCCATGAGCATTTATTTTTGATACCTTTATAGTTATATACCTAAGGTTAGGGGAGGATTGGAGCTTGTCCCTGCATGCATTGGCTGTGTGTTTGCAGGTAATTTCCACAACAGTCAGAGGACAGAATAAACCTCTATAAAGACAACAGTTTATTGCCTATAATCAGTTAGGAAATTAAATGTATTCCTGAAGGACTCAATAGATGCTCAACATATTTAATGGCTCACTAATACACATAATAGACTTATATTGGATCATAATTCCAAGTAAATAGTCAATAGTAAAATGTACTTTTTTTTCAAAATAGCACCCTAATGGACTATACAGAACACAAACAGAAAATAAACAATATAAAGGAAGCATGAGATAAAAAACGATGGCATTTGAACAGATTGTGTTATTAACACTGTATAAATGACCCAACATAATAATTGAACCTGCTCTTACTGCTGCTTAGTGCTTTTTCACTTGCCAGTGTCTGTCTATAAACTTAAATTGGCATTGAAGATGTATTGAATGACAACATTACAATAGAGTTAACGGTTTGCCATAATTATAAACCAATCACTGGGCTTACAAAAAAGCACATGAACTCACGCAAACTTATTTTCTTTCCTCTTCGCCATCAACACTAACCTTAACCGAGACTGCCCTCCAAAGAAAAACAACAGTCTGTCATTTCAGCAAATCCACTGCAAGAAATATCTGTTTACATTAAAGTGACAAAGCCCCATTTATTATTGCTCTTCTCCATCAGCTGCAACAGCATCATTGTAATGCAGTTATAGAGTTCAAACTTGGTTTAATGGGACAACAAACATCAGAATTAAATGAAGCAATGATACCATTTGAATGCACTTTTAACAAAACCTCAACTGAATTCAATTAAAGGTCCCATGTCATGGCCATTTCTACTGATCATAATTCCATTGTTGAGGTCTACTAGAATAGATTTACATTGTTCCATGTTCCAAAATCACATTGGTTTCTCATACAGCATCTCTGTATAGTATGTGTATTCACTCTCTGTCCTACAAGCCTTGTTGGAGCCCCTGCCCCTCCCCCCTATGAGCCCACTGTGCTCTGATGTGTGTTTATGTGTTACAATGACGTTTGTTAGCAACCAGAAAAAGACACCAGTAATGACAAACAGATGAGAATGCTGCGTGGGGTCTGCGTGCCGTGTTGGCGGGACGTTGCGGGGCTCGCTGCTCCGCCCTTTGAGGCTCGAGGAGCGGACAGTGTGAGCTTGATTACTGGTGTAGTTTCCTGGTTGCTGCGTGGGGTCTGCGAGTCAGCGAGACACGGCGGAACTCAGCCTGAGCACACACACGTGAGTGTGTGGCAAACTGTGAGAGAACCACGGAGCCGCGGCTGAGAAAAGATAAGGCTGAGTGAGTGTGTGTGTGTGAGGAGCTCTGCGGATTGGTCCATTTGGACCTGGGTATCGTTACGTCACTATACTCAGGAAGAAAAAAATGTAAAAATACAAATCTCCAACGAGGTGTTCTGGGGAAGCATAGACAGGTATTTTCTGTGTTAGAATTTTACTCGCTACAGGGTGTACTTTGAGGGTTTGTGACTTTGCAGAACGTTTACATGCAGAAAAGCTACATAACACACAAGGGGACGGGTAATAACCGGAAAAGCATGACATGGGACCTTTAACAATAAAAATGTAATGGTTTACCTTGTGAAGACCTGCCTTTTGTCCTAACAAGCACACACACTCACATCTGTTGTGTTTTAAAATCATGTTTATGTAAGAAAACGTGATGTAAGCCAAGTCTGCTGCCATGCCAGCAACAATATCTCCAGGTTGCACTGGTTAAAAGATTATTGTAGTTTTTGATGAACAATTTCACGAAAGAGATCATTGAGATTTATTTCAAACATGAAAGTCCTCTTTGATAAACTATTGTACAAAGTAATCATGGAAGGGCCTGCATATAAGTCAAAGTGAGGCAACAATGGAGGCAAAAGTTTGAACCTGACTCTCAAAGCAGCGAACCGCAGTGCTGCTCTGTTAATAAACATTGGAAAAGAGCGAGCGGTCGTATGGCGGTTAAAGGCCAAGACTATACCATTGATTACTTGGACAAAAGCAGTTTTTTTGCCGTGACACACCAACACACACACATGCACAGTTTCCGTCACAATTCAACCCCCAGCTCCCATGTACACCCCCCAATAATTTACTGCCAAAGATAAAGGCAGCCAGATATATATTGTACAGTATATCCCACTGCCCACAGTCCTAGACCCCATAAATCTGAGGCAGGGAGATGATCCATGGTTAATGTAATTTATGTTATATCTACCAATCAGCTTAGCTCTAACAAAAAGGCATTGAGGAAAACTCAAGTGGTAATACACTAAAATGAAATTGAACTTTCACTAAATGAAATTGCTGAGGAGTGCTGCTTTGTGAGCAAGTCCTCAGGGGCTGTCTTGCAAATAATAAAACAAGTTATGATATATGACGTGAGTCCTTGTCTGCATGTTTATGTACAGTCGGTGCATAGATCATTTTGCCATGTCTAATTGTGTTTTAACCAAAGATACATGTTCCACCAAATCTTAAATATTTATATATCCTGAAATGAAGAAAGACGTATCTAATTACCTAGTCACTCGATCTTGACGTAATCAGAAAATTAAACAATTTTTAGAATCAACAGGTGGTGCACTGTCGACAGTAATCTGACAGTGTGTGACTGAAAGTTTGTTTGGAAACTAATGGGCATTGATGCTCGTCTCTGTGTGTGTCTACCTTTTGATTCTGTCACAGTGAGAGAAATGAGCGTTCAGAGACAAAGTTATTTCTTCATGCCTGACACATTGAAGGCTTGTCATGGAGGCAGACATTTAAGAGCCAAGATCATTTATGTTTTGGATGAAATTAGATGTATTGTTTGTTTGGTGTGTCTTCACATTTCAATCACAAACCATTATCTACTGTGGGAAATGTAAGCACAATGGCAATTTGATTGCTATTCTCTCAGTCCGACTGTAAATGTATTTATTTATCTAGCAAGTTCAATTGAACCATCTATTTAAACATTCACCAGATGAATCATTACATTTTCTGAAATTAATCAATGTCAATATTGATAATGAATGAACTGTTCGGAAGACAGTTTCTCAGTTAAGGTTATTTTGCAGTAGGAAATGGATTACCTCTATATGAAGGAATGTTTTCCAGGGAGAAATGAAATAGGAAGAATGAAGTCAAGTGGGGCTTCAAAAAATTCTGAGAGAAATGTAAAAGGTTATATGCAGCCCTATTTTTCTATCTGTATTGATTTATTCAGAAGTATCTTTGAGCCTAATGCCTAGACGCTTCCCATTCCCTTTGAATGGGGTGACGTCACGCTTTGCCGAACTGCATTGTGGTTCCGTAGCTTCGCTTTGCCTGGGTTGCTCGCGGTGAAAGTTGAGAAAGGTTCAACTTTCAAGCGTTGACAGAAGTGTCAGCCAATCAAATCCCGTTTATGCAAATATGCTGGGATTATTTAGTCATTTTCCCAGAAATGGAGGATAAAGTTATAATTGCACAATAGCCACCCTTGCTACCAAATAGGCATCAATTTTCGCAATAGTAGAGCTAAAAAAAAACGGGCTTTTCTGCTTTGTGTGTCCAGGGAGGGAGATTAATGTGATGTTGGTCGTGTTAACCCCAAGCTCCAGACACGCCCACCAGAGCCTTACAGTTGCACTAGCTACTAGCTACAACAAGTCCCTTGACCTCCAATCCTTACCTGAACCAACATCTAAAATAGCAAAATATATGTTGTAAGCAACAGACAACAGTAAAGGACCATTTCCATTTTGCCTGTTCTTAATATGAGTTATTGCTTCAACTAGGGACATGGCAATGTGTTTCTTCTACAGCAACTACTGCTTATTGCTAGGGAGTGGGATACTGAATATTCTTCAACTACTGAAAAAAAAGCATCAGTTTTACTGTTGATTAGAGTAAAACATTTTCAAATACAGAGTTGGTATAGGTCAGGCATCTGGGAAATGATTTCCATAATTCAAACTGCATTTCTTTTCTTTGTCAGACAGTAAAATAAATCATAATGTTGGAAGTCTTTTTTCATTAGTTTGTGATCAATAATGATAACTTCTCATTCTTAAACCATTTATTTTCTTGGCCCGATTGTGTTTACGTCTTTCTAGCTGGAAGCTAAAGTGATACAATTTGCTTTCAAACATTTTTTTTGGACACTTTTTTGTTGTATAATATGAATTATATTCAGACCTTGAGTCAGAATGTAAAAAGATAAACCATATAATGAAGAGGGTTGAGTTATTTTCATTTTAATTGGACACTTTTGCATCTTATTCTTTGGTGGACACTTTGACATTGTTAAGCTTTTAAGATTAAATTAGCTCCCCAGTCATAGCTACATTAGATCTTGTATCTTTCAATCTTTCAGAAGGACCTCAACCTCTTTGTTAACACGTTTTGACATTGTGCTGAAAGAACACTGCCAATGTAGTATGTAACAATTCGCCTAACACATGGGTGAACATTTTTAATTCATTCTTAGCTCTAAATTAATTATACGGCAGAGGAGAAGCTGGAAAGAGTGAACGGTGTTTCTGGAATGTTTCTCTGGGGTCAGGACAAATAGTTTACTCAGTGCTTCCTCTGCAGTACTGTATTAGTGAGCTGCAGTTGACACTGACAGCTCTACATAATGAGGGCGAGTGGGGGTGTTTACTTGACTCCTGCCCCAAGGCTTTCATCCACTGTCAGGTCAGTGGTCATCATGTTAGCCAGCGTGAATACCCAAACCATGGCGCTGTGTTGCGTTAGATGATTTTTGTCTTGCCAGATGTCAAAGCTAATGCACGCCACGCATGTAAGCCCAGCATGTTACTTTACATCAGTTCATTCACTTCTGCAGGGCCGGCCATCAATCAGACTTCGCAGCTGACCAAATCTGAACACAATGGACAAAGAATGAATTGTAAAAGAATGCAGAATAGGAACAAGTGAATCAATAAATAACCACAATCTTTTTCATGTAATTTATTCATGATTTAGGGATGTGTTGTTGATATAATGAGGCACAACCAGAGCAGGTTGCTTGGTCCTTTGTACTGAAACTCGTTTTTTTTCTTTTTTATCCCAAATGACCCTCCTGCCTTTGTGTGGAATAGTTTTGGAGGTCTGCCAAGTTGAAACAGTTTCTTCAAGTTTGAGTCAGGGTGACCCTGGACATTTTTCTGCCAGTTTTCTTTAAAAACATGGCACTGTAGGTTACTTTATTTAAAAAGGGTTAACAGCCCACTTAAAGGAACAGGAACTTTCAGAAATGACATGGCCTGCTTGCATTTATCTTAAACCACATACTGTAGAAATGTTTTCTCCTTCAACAATTCTTTCAGTGTGTGCATGTAGGGGCGCCGTAAGGGGGTGAAAAGTTAGGACGATTCTAAGGGCCCGTGACTGACAGGGGCCCAAACTATTTTAGAACATTAAGAGAAAAATGTTTAAGTAACCAATGTGATATCTTTTCATGGGGCTCAAAATCCCTGGCGGCGCCCCTGCATGCCTGATCACTTCAACGTATGTGTCTGATCAAGGCAAAACAGATGGTAATGTGTAATTTAGTGAAGGGATTTTAAAGTTAAACAAAGAGCAATGCAGATGAAAAATGTATACCAAGGAAGATATTCAATTAAAACAAATATATTTTGGACAGTTAAACAGGGACATATGCGCTGTCTTTGAGTTATGCATTTTGAAATCAGATGGCTTTTGCATAAAGCCTGTTTTCATTTGCATAGGTGGCCTTTCTGCTGTCACGCCTCCATATGTTCCCTTTCAATCAACCCAACAGCAGGGAATAAGTGGATGACATGATTGTAAGCCAGAACAGCTCCCTCTATTTTTATATTGTAGGCAAATAAAGGGCTAAATCCTTGTTCTGAGTAGAACACTTGGACATACATATTTTGTATGACTACGGACGTCGGACCATTGCGGTCACTTGGACCTTTACACACTTCCATTCATACTACAATTGAAGGATTTGCATCAGTTTTGGGTTTCACGTATGTGCCACCCTTCATTCCCCAAAGTGTCCTCATTATGTGTGGTTTTTCAACACCATTTGTGTTGGTAAATCTTTAAAGATGAATAACAATTCAAACAAATGTTTTACTGAAACTGGAGCATGCGCAGTCAGAGCATTCACAATTTGTGGGCCAAGAGAAGACATCCCCTTGGGGTTGAACAATGACAACATTTCTGTCAGATGGACCAAAGCAGATCCCCATGGACACGCATATTAGGAATTGGCCTTAGATGACTCTGATGCAATGGAAATCTCTCCTTTTGCTGCACCAGTTTTTGGGACAAAGCCCTTTTGAATGTTAAAAAGTAGTGATGTTGTAAGACAACACAATTGACAGATTTACTAAATTGTACAACCTCGAAAGTTACAAAAACATAAAGAAAAAACCTATAAAAAAAACCTGTTTCAGCTGTTTGGGTATCAAAGCCTTCAGGTGAGTAATGGTGTTTGTGAAAAGCAGGTTCTCAGTATGTTTTCTCTCTTTGCTCTCACTCTCCTATCAAGCTCTCAAATCGATACATTTTTGGACCAAGGAGAGATCATCCTCTCACATGACATGCTGTGATTTGCATCTTGAGAGATTCGACTTTCCAATCCATTTCTGCAGTAAACATGTCAGGAGATGCCTGTTCGGAGAACATATAATATGAGAGACAGCCCTGGCTTTACCCCTGGGCTTACTGGACGCTTTACAGACTGAAAAACAGAATCACTGTTGATGGAGGGATAGAAAACTCACTCACCTAGTGTAAACAGTGATCTGCATTGTGTTGTGTGTCAGAAAGTATTTTGTCCGTTTAATTGTACTGTATTCACACAGCGCAACAATCTCCAGCTGAACAGTGGTACTTTAGTTAGTGGTTTTACTACTTTATGGGCTAGATTAAAGCTCAACCAATGAGCATCAAAGTACATGACAAACAACCTGTTTAACAACCCTCCCCTCAGAATTGGGTTACACAACTTTAGTATGTTTTAAAAAATGAATGATTTAATAATCAAAGTTAAATGTTGGATGTTTGTTACTATTTGTTAACAAATGTATCTGCTTTACCGACAGCTGCCGGGAAACACAAGCAAACTACTTCACTATTATTATTAGATTCTGATGATGAAATGTTGCTCAACCTTGATTTGTTCATAGACGTAAGTGGTATCATCTTTTCAAGCTAAGTCACTTCAAACCAGTGGGAAAAGCTCAATACAGAATCACAAGTACAGAAATCTCTCCCTCTGCTCCAAGTAAAGAGCTGAGAAAGAAGGTTTTCAGGGTCTTTAGAGTAATCTGCCTGAAACAGCTTTGATCATGTTATCGACTCTGCCTCTGGTGGTCTATCTCGCCTTCCACTTTCTTAAAGTCTTACATGAGCGCTATCAGCTCCTAATGTTCTCTAAAGGCCTCGAATGCTCTCCTGGAAGATCACACTTGAACATGTAAGAGTATGTTTTTTGGCTAACACAAAATGCAACTCCTCTGTCTGGAATAGGAGCTGTGCCAAGTGCTGCTCTGTGAGCGCAGCAGGATAATCACAAGCCCCCCCCCCCCCTACTATTTGAATAATTGGGGATCATTTTGAATCTGGCAGAAGGTGGCTGCAATACCTTTGCCAATTAGGAGAACATATTAAAGACATTTACATGTAATTACAGCCAACCCTCCTGATTTACAGACCTCAGAGTTTCACATTTTTTCTCCGTCCTCCATCTCTCGGCAGCTGTCACGTGGGATCTATAAGAGGGTGGGATTATTCTACATCAGCCCTCTGCTGTTACACATCATGCTGCAATATTTTCACTGGTGGGGAATTGAGCAACAGGAGTACACAAATCACTAAAGTGTGTGTAGTTCTTGACCTTGGAAAACAGCAGCTTACCAACAATTTAAGCGCAAAGTCTTTTTTGTAAATGATATCACTGTTTTTGATAAAGATTGATTTACCAGACGGTGTTTGCTCAGTCAGAAAACTATATATTTAAGAAAGAAAGGGACATGTTAATATCTGAAAATGGCTCCTGATAATATTTTGTGTATTTTAGAGCTGTTTGCCAGGTGTTAATATTTCTGTCTGTGGACAGATATTGTCAGCGTGAGTGGCTCAATTTGTGCAAGTCACATAACATTGGACGTGGGTAATTAAGATTAAGGTTTGGTAAAGGGAACTTTTTTTTTTATGAAATAATGAGAAGCAGCTGAAGTACTTATTAAAGTAACTCAAATGTATAGTTATTTTGTATGAACAATAAGGTCCTGGGGTTAATATCAGCCTCTGAAGGGATGTGTCTGTGTGTGATTGACAGTGGAGCTGGAAGAGTAGCAATCACTAAAACGAAAATAGGAAATCTCGTACTCAAAGGAAAGCAAATTAAATAGCAGATCATATGCGTGTGTGATGAATTTGGACTGAATAAATACAATCATAATCAGTTTGGTAACTAACTTAGAAATGGTTCTCTTAGTTTCTAAACAGACTTGCAAGTATTACCAACCTTTATGACAAAACAGCAGAGAGAGTATAAGTTATAGATTAGAATAAAGACTTGTGAAGAATGATCAAATTCATGTTTATATTTAAACCTCTTGGAAAATTACACACATTTCTTGTCTCCAATACGTTGATTAGATTCAGTCCTACTTGGAAAACTAAACACTAAATCAAAATGGTAGATTATCATCTTTATTTCATATATTCATAATGATTGCATAGAGAAATTATAATAATGTATGTCAGCAGAGAGATGAGACTGCCTTTTGTTCACCACTTACAGTAGGGTGTGTTAGAAACTGAAGCTGCAGCTCTAATATAAACTAAAAATGAAATCCCACAACACGGCTGAACACACAAACACAAAACGAGTTATAAAGTATTTTTAGAAATTAAACAACATTTTAAGCTTAAATGGTTTGCCTCGGTACGCTCCGGTGACCATTTCATGCTCTCCTGCTTCAGAGAGGTAGACATCCATCGCCATGGTGACTGCTCTCTCTGCTGTGTTAGTATTGCTCTTTCCCCAAGCATGTCTCTATGTTCAGGCCAAGAACTGAACATTTGAAGCGTCTCTGAGCTCTGCCATGTTTGTCAGGGATTTGTTTTGTTCAGTGTCACTGTGCATCGGTCAGTGATGTGTGAAATAAAACCTGGTCTGGTTCTGATGTTGCCTCGACCTGTTTTCCTGTGTCTGTCATAGACTGAATGTAGTTAACGAAGGCTATGTAGCAACTTTCTTCTTCCTGCTGCAGTCAGTGCGTCATGCCATTGCAGAGTCTCGAACACCTTTTAGTGCTGCCTCTGTTGATTAGAATTACATTCAAATGTATGAAAGCATTGTGAGGGGAAGCAGATTGTTGGCAGATATTCTAAAGTGGCACCATGTAGAAGTAATTAAAAACATTTAACGGGCTGTCAGACAAGTAGCAAGATTAAAAACCGTTTAGAGCAGGGGTGTCCAAACTACGGCTCGGGGGCCATTTTGAGCCATTTTGAAAGCCATATAATGGAATACGGCCCACAAATGACACTTGAGCTTGTCTTGTATTGCATTTCTTAAATATATATTTGTAAATATATATTACACAGTAATATTCATGTGTTAATAAGCCCACTTTCTGTCAATTGAAGTTGAAAATATGTTCTAACAAATCTAAGTTGATAAGAAAAAAGCCCAATAACTTATTTACATAACAACCTTGAATTATACCCTTCGTATTTCCTCTTATGATAATCTAAGGCTTCTGTTTTAAGGAATGAGCCGCTAACAAAATAAATGAAACCCTATGTTAAGCTAATAATAAATTACTTACATTTGATTGATTTTGCTAACTTATAACTTCACTTATGAGGCAATAAACCTGACCTCTAGTCAGTGGCCCAGCCCTTTGAATATTTTTCTATATGTGGCCCTCGGTGAAAAAAGTTTGGACACCCCTGGTTTAGAGTATTCAAGCAATTTGTTGCGCCGTGTACACAAACATTTCAGCATTTATGGCAACTGAGGTGGAAAGCATGTCATGTCTGTCTGCCCTGTACATATTGTATACACTTCTCTGAATACAGATTCAAGAAGGAACAGATCAGATACTTCAGAGTCAACCCACGCATTGAAACAAGAGGGACCACAACAAAAGTGCAGTATTTGGATTACTAATCTACACGGAGAGAAGCAGCAAGTGTTATGAGAAGTAGGCTAATGTTGATGCACAGTGGCTATAAGGCAGCGCCACAGCTACTAATACAGTATGCAAACCCTTCAACAGTGAATAAGTGACACCTCCCAAGCCGGAGGGAAACATGTTGTTCCTGACAACTGCCGATGACAGCCGCATCCTGCTGTGAGTGACAAATCTTAGATCACAGGCGACTCACTAAAAGAAGAAAGCACCCAAAGGAGCGCTGTTGAAAGATTCAGCTTTTCATCTCCTTATGAAGAAAGTGATACTCAGTGCTGCGCTTTAAAGTATGTAAGTAAACCTACTTTTTGTGAATATGAATAAGGTATAGCCAAAATAACAACACTATAGCAGAGAGAGTTTCCTCAGTAATGCTGGATTAGTACCATAGTGTCACTTTGTTCTTTTATTCCCTTGATTCCCCACTCCACCGTTAATTGTCAGTCTGTCATTATCACTGTAGTCCAAAACACACTCTGACACTTCTTCAGAGCCTCTCATCAATGCTTTTTGCATGAAAACAGCAGGCGAACAGGCTTTGGCATGTTCTTCAACCCAATTGTGCCAATTAAATGATAACGATAATAATGGACTTTTTAATAACCAATGGGCAATATTTAATCGAGTATGACATTTTAGGAAAAATATGAACTCTGCTCACCTCAGATCAGAAACCCATTTCTTTATTTTTATTGACTCTTTATTTCTTCTGCAAAACACAAAGTTCACCTTTGTGAGTAGGGAGAACTTCATACGTTTTAAAGGGATTTATCTAGCTGTGAAGGGATTGCCGCTCGATTTCCCAGCAAACCTTCTTCTGTTCAGTCTGTAGGCGGCTGATCATCACCTGCAGGCTTCAGGTCCGACACACTATAACTTAGATACAAACTATAAATGTCATACTTTTATGCTTTTTCATATCGACTTAGAATAAGCATTAAGGGGAAACATATTCCCAATCACTTTATCTTCTTTTTGCCTTAAGCATTTTCTCCCTTGCAGAATTTGAGACTAAGATTAGTTTGTAACAGGATCAATGAAAATCCAATAACAACTGCTGTGGAATTGGCAGACCTGGAATACCCAGTGTGAACATTTGTAAGAGTCTAAACTAACGTGCACCTTGTCTAGACACAGTTGTAATGGTTACACAAAACAATAAGGGCTATAGCTTCATCACACCATGGTCTTGACTTACATAAATGTGTTTTCAACATGGCTTAGATCTAACAAGTAGGACTTACATCATCAGTTCCCAGAGTTAATTTGGAGTTATTTGCATAAAAGTAATTCCCTGTGTATTCTTGTTGGGTAAAGTCTGATTTAAAACGATCTGTGCAGCTTGGTTCCCTGAAAAAGTTACTATTAAACTATCCAAGAATGATTAAAGCACTCTCTCGATGCAATGTGCTTTTTAAGCGCGCTGCTATGGTTTCTAAGGTATATAAAGCATATATTCAGCTTTTTATTGCTCACTCCACAGCACTGTTTGCAAACTGCAAACAGACAAAACCGGCCTGTTTCCTCCACAAAGGCCTTAGGAGGTATGACAAAGTCTTCCATTTCATCAACACTTAAATATATGATATCTCTTGCCTGCTGTAGGCAGTGATATTAATGTAATAAAAGTTCTTTGTATTCGATGTGGCTACAAGGCAGCAATGGATTGTGCTGCAGGAGGCTCTTTTTGTGTGCAGTCAGCACCATCAGAACTATAACATGCACTGTCAGTACTGCTACTCCTGCGAGGAGGCTGTTAATGAGCAAGGGTGCTTTTCAAAAACACTCTCATTAACATAAATGAATAAATCATTTTTAAATGGTAAATCCTTACATTAATTTTCAAATAAATCCTATAATTATTCATATATACTGCAGAAACATACTTTAATGCTTTGGCTTTTATTATCCTGAAACAGGTAATAAATTGCATTTTGTTTGGCATTAAACAGTCTTATATTCCTGTTGGTGAACCCTGTGGGAATCCTGCATTTAAAATACAGCTCTGAAAAAACCCAGGGGATAGCATCGATGAATTTAAATTCATAAGTTAGTTAGTTTGTTTGTTTTTGTATCTTATACTTCCACGTCCATCCATCTGTTTCCTAAACATGTTTATCTCACAGAGGGTGATATGGGGATAGCGCCTTCCCCCAGAAGACCCTGGACCACAGGACGGCTGTCTGGTAGCTTCTGCTGCAGCCACACCACCAGCTGTCTCAGTATCAGCTCCCTGGACATCTCCCTGGCTTCTGGGTTCACGAAGACGTGGACAGCTCCCTAATCCACATCCCTCAAAAGCAGCACCAGATCTCATGGAAGTCAAATATCAAAGACGGATGTGACAACATTCATCATGTCAATCGTGAAGAGTAGATTTCTCTCCAAATATATTCAAATGTAGGAATAGGTGAAGCTTGAAGCTCTGTGGCAATGCTCTGATTAAGAAAGATTGCTGTTGAAACATATAGGATCACCTTCATTTATCTGTTGCAACAAGATGTGCTAAAATGTTAAAAACAAACAGAAATTAAATATAGTCAATGCCTGTAGGATATTATCCTGATCCTACTTTCGTTACCTACTCCTCACTTCAATGATATGACCTCCTCATGGTGGACGCAGTGTGTACAGTTTGTTTTTTAAAATATTAATGGACTCACTGAAATGTGTTTGAGGATTGGCAACTCGTAATGAAGATGTCTTGTGTTATAATTAATGCTGTTTATAATGATATTGAGTATTTAATTTGTTGTGACATGTTTGCTATCGTTGACTTTTAATTGTAATGTAATCTTCGGTCATTAGGTTTCTTTTGTTGCCGCTGCGCTGTCAGCTAGAGTTCTCTGTGACACAGATACCAGACTCCCCCCATTGAGCATAGTGACTAACGAAGAGAATATGACTGTGTCTCACCCTTCTCTATCGCACCCCACCCGCTGAATGAGCTCTAATGCAAACTATACAGCACATTCCGGAAATGAATTGGGGTTGACTTCGACCGTTTGCCGTGCAATGAATGTGTGGTTTTATCACCCATCGCCTTTCACTGACTGCTTAATGTCTCACTTTGGTCTGTGATTAAAAACCAAGATATTATCTAGTGTGTGCGTAAGAACTAAGCTAAATTACACATTATCCAAGGTTGAAAGTACAGAGGGCAAAGACGGCAAGGTCGAATGGAATATATTATAGAATGATGATAATAATCTAACCCAATGAAAATAAAATGGGAAGGCTACACATGAAAGCAGCTTGCAATATTGTAATCGACCTTTGTATTTTCCAACAAAGACTCTTCGACCTATCTTTCCAGGAAATCCTATAAAGACTAATAAACAATTATGAGACCTGGTGAGGTCTACAAGCCCCAAAATCATTTCTTTACATAAACTACACAACATAAAGTCTTATTCTGTTCAACTGGATTTGGCTGACTTTGACGTATGGGGAATTGAGGACACAAGCCTAGCAATTCCCAATAAAGATCTCCAAAAGCCTTTCTTTGTTTGTATTAGCTCCTATGCCATATCAAGAGTATCATGGCTAACAAACATACGCTCATGCACTACACTGTCATGTATGTTCTCTATGCAGACATGCCTTATTATTTCTGATGGAAATCAGGCATTGATGACACAAATGTGATATGCTCACATCATATTGATCATAATCAACACAACTGAACGGGGACACTGTGTGAACACTGGATGAGAGCTGGGCCTGAAATCATTCCCCAAATGTTGCTACATTTTATTATAACCACATGCAATGGGCAAAGCTTGATAAAAGCAAACCGTGTAATGTTTTCTTCTCTTAGAATAAGTAAGCATTTGTTCAAATGTAATGGTTACTTTCTCAAAAGGAATGGCATGATTTGTTTCTTTTAGTAAATTGATCCGTGTGGTTGTTTGTCTGTTGAAAGTATATCATCCTTCAGAGAAAAAAGCAAATTTAGTATATACTTGTATGATATACAGTACTGTATATCCATGAAAAAGCATGTTTCCCCATAAAAAAAACTAAAAACGTCTTTATTCACAGGTATTCTGAACTCAGCCAGAATGTTAATTTCTGACAAAAAAGTCAATAGTGTGTAAGAGCGCTCAGCCGCAACCTGACACAGACACAGTTGGACGGAGCCGCTTACATTGAAATAGTGCAGGCAGAGGGCCCTCACCTTCCTGCCGGTGGCCACAGCGATCTCAGGGCTAAGTGAGTGTTATCTGCCCTTCAGATCAGCACGGTGAAAGTCAATACCCTCTTCTGTCAGGACCCGCTCTCTGTGTGCACAACCTCACATACAGTACATAAACAGCAACAGCACATCAACTCTTGATCAACTCTCTAAAGGTAATATTCTAATATGTAAGTTAAATACTGTAGCACTTCTCGAATGTACTCAAATGCATGGTTGAATAGTAATGTTACAAAAATCACAGGACAGCAATTACAGTATATCACCAGAGAGCATCTTTATTAATAGATGCAGTGTTTGAGGGTGGAGACAGAGAGAGGACATTGCCTGAGTCAAACCCATGTTCTGGGAAGTGAAAACAAACCACTGAGCTAACTCACTCTTTACTCAGTGACACACGATACAACATTACAACACAATCAAAAATACATAACAAAGGGTGTATTCAAGGTATATGATGAACATTGTGTAATGAATAAAAGCCTCCTCAAGATATATTGACTGTTACGTGTGGATATTAAACGTGTTACCCTTCTCATGTTCCATACCTAATCCCGGAAAATAAGACATGACTTTGCATTGGTAAAGTGCATGTTTTAATAAGAAACCACCTTTAAAAACAATCTAGCCTGAAGGCATGTGGATCAACATTACCAATATTAAAAGAAACATGCTGCGGCAGACACATAAAAAATACAGAACCAACAGTTTTCAACTTAGAGCTGCTGGAAGAGAAAGGCAATGTAACTCTGGTGATTTAAGGAGCCGCTGGAGGAGGCAAGCCTCTTAATGAAGAGAACAGAGCCACTCATCCATCAGCTTCAGACAATGTCATCTCTCTTCAGAGAGGAAACAAAGCACTCCAGGGAGGAAAACAGGGAATGCTCTGCCAGCTGGATCACCTTTCAGAGAAAATGTAATTGTACATGTGAAGTGCTCAGCGTGTGTGTGCCTGTGTTTGTGTGTAAGTAACACGTTTTACGTTTTGTGTTAGCACCCCCATTTTACTTTTTCTACTAAACTAAATATCGGAACAAAAATATTGTTACTGTACCAACAATAACTTAAATATCTCATCAGTATCTTACACATCTTTTACTTTGGACCCAAAATGATGTTTTAGATTCAATGGAATAGTGAGTGAGTAACAGTGCAAACCTCCCTAACTTTGTACATAGAGGCAAAGAGTATTACCACTACCAGCAGCTGTGAAATGTATCATGTTCACAACTCGTACCAGAGAACGAAAATCAATAACTCACATCTGTTCCAAAAATATAATATTTTGAATATCTTTTGACCTTCATAATCCAATACCGAACATTATTTTTCACTTGAATGCAGAAATAACTAAATACATTTAGACTTATGCACTGAAAACACTCTTTTGTGTAATAAATTGAGCCTGATTTGCTAACTTTTAATGTATCACTCATAAACGTGTTTTTAAAACCTAGTCAACTGTGCCCATCCCAATAAATTGTGTTTTATTTGCAAGTCGCAAAACATGATTTAGTAATTTAGCCTTTTTAAATAATTACACTGTTTTGTTTGTCTAATCCTCACTGATGGTTTAATAATGTTCTCCTTTCATCTCTTTCAAAATTCATTTTCAGGAATTGGCAATGTTACAAGAGTCTGAAGCACAGTCTTTAAGGAATGAACATGTTAGGTAATACATTCTGTTATGCTCCTATTAGACATAGGGTTGCAGCAAATTAGCTGAGCTTACCACGAAGTCTGGAAGCAGGGGAGGGTTTCCAATTGTCAATATTACACTTTAAACAAATGAAATATACATTATTAGTTTGTGATGTTTAGAGACACTGGTGGGCAAATGTTGCTATTTATAGAAAGGACCAAGTTAGCCATGTTCGTCTTTATGCTAAGCTATACTAATGGCTGCCGGTATAGACAGACAAAGCAAAATAACACATGTACCAAAATATTGAGCTTTTGCTTATACCTTTCTATTTAGATTTGTATCTTTAACATCTAAATGAGTTTTGTTCATTAAAAGTAGCTATATATAATACGTACGCAGTTTTTCTTGGAATCTCAGTAGAAATTTAAATTCATAGTACCTCTCAATTACTGTAAGTGAACCTTCTTAATGTAGGGGAAGACACAACTGTCAGTGGGAATGTAGAAGAGTAGAAATTAAACTAACTTGAAGTGGCCACGGGTTGAATCACTTAAACATAAAGCCATTAAATTATATAGAGCAGAAAGCAGACATATGGCACTTACTAAAATGTATGCCATATTATTCTCGCAATTTATAGCTACTGCTTATCCTAGAATGACTTGCTTTTTCTCGTGGTTTTAATGTGTGTTTTGTGTTAATGTGAGCAATAGCACACTGGGCAGGAAATGTCTTCTGTGTAGCCACTAAGCCAAGTGATAAAACCTTCTTCTCAATACCAGGTTAATATTGCAATGTGTTACTTTGCTCAAAGCTATGCCTAATTTGGAAATCATCACCACAGCTGTAGTGTAAAGACGCTGATTTCTCTAAGAAACATTTCAATGTACACGTATGTTGCTCCATTATTATCTCCGGGCGCAGCAAGGGGGGGCTCTTTAATGCCTCGCGCCTCAAGCCCTCCACTTGGAAATGGATCCAACTGAGCAGAAAAGTGCCACAGTGACTGGCAGTCCCTTCAGTTGTTACAGTAATTAGCTCTTTTGCTCCTTCATTCTTATAGCTATGCATTTTAAACATCTTTGGCATTCCCTCCAGGCCTCTAAATCTCCTAGGTGAAGGCAGTGCCTGATGAAACGAGGGGCATATTTTTGGCTGTAGTGGAGGCAAAGCAATGGCAAACTTCCTCCAAACAACAAGCACTTATTTTCAGTAAAGCCTTACATCAGACTTTATTGGAGGTTGCTCTAGTTGAAGAGGGGGAGGGTAGAAGAAGCAAGTTTTTCACATAGGACAGTCAAACAACTTAATGGAAGGGAATGACCTGAATAAAAAGGGTAACGCTGATTGAGATACATTAAAGGAAGCTCTGAATTTTATGTTCCATTTGTGGGTTATTTTGTAACCCTTTATTATGTTTTCTAAGAGCACAACAAAAGTGTTTTCTAAGAGCTTTCAAAAAAAGCCCTTTACTTTATATATAAACTATGCTTTATGTCAGGGGTCACCAAACTTTTTTCTCTGGGGGCCACATTATTGTTCCTGACTGTGATGGGGGGCCGGGGCCGAGTCAGCTCATTGTGTAGAAGAGATTACTAGCCCGGCACAGCCATCCCCACTACTACTTCCACACTACTATATCAACACTTGATTCCTGTCACATATTTGTTTACCATCTTTACTAGTGGTTTACAAAAGTAGCAATTGAGTCTTCACACTTTGCTTTAATTTGAAATACCACAGATATTCCATTTATTTGTTTTCTAATAAAAATAACATCAAAGCTGTCAAGGTAAGAAACATCTGCCTAGTTGAGGTGATTGACACTGGCAAAGGTGAGTTCAAAATGATAAATTATAGGTAGGCCTGATGATGATGATGATGATGATGATAATAATAATAATAATAATAATAATAATAATAATTGTGTGCAGCACTTAATAAAGGTCAAATAAATAGGCCTATAAAATAAATAAATAAATAAAAAACATCAAAATTATAATAACATGAGTAGGCTAATAGAACTAGCCAACTCTTATGCCTATCCAGGTGAGCATGTTCAGTTAACATTTTTTTTAGGTCAAGGTGAAAAGGACATGAGCAGTGTAGGCTCAAAACTAAAGCACAACAATAATACAGAATAATGGCAATCAAAATCAGTAGCCTATATGTAGGTGAGCTGGATTTGTACTTGTTGATGAATTGTGCTGTCTTTGGGATGGGGTCAGCAACAGCAATCTCCTCTCCTCACTTCAGAGTGCCTTCTGGAGCCCTGGCATGGAGGGATGACGGATTGAACACAAGAAGCACCATATTCAAATCAGTGTGCTTACCGTGTCAGTGTGAACTGTGTGTTTGCTTCTGGTTGATGAGAAGTTCAATGTCTGGTTGCAGTCTAGTGGTAGCCAGTCTCAAGGTCTGATGCAATTGTTTATCTGTGAGTCTGTTCCTTGTTGTATTCTTGGTTTGCTTCATGCGGGAAAACGTTTGCTCACAGATGTAGGTGCTGCCAAAAACTGTGGACATCTTCATTGCATGCTATTTGATGTTTGGGTAGGTTTCCTCTGGGAGCGAAGCATAGAACTCAATGAGACTGTCAGGCTTGAACGCGTCTTTAAGGATATCACAATTCTGCAACTCGGCTAGTTCAAACTGAAGAGAGGGATGGGCATCATTTATGTCGGCAGCAAAGGGGTTCTGGAACAAACGTATTGCTTTACCGTTGACATGAAGCTCACGGAACCGCACACTGAACTGCCCCTGCAGCATTTCCAGTGCATCCTTGCACTTTTCGACTGGGAACGGGACAGGTGGTTTCTCAGCGCAGTAGCTCTGGGTGGCAGGGAGATGCGTAAAGTCCAGCTTTTCGACCTGTCTCAAAAGCAGCACTAGTTTGACCTCGAACGCTTTGATGTGGGAATACAGGTCACTGATTAGCTTCCCTTTGCCTTGGAGCTGCACGTTAAGGTGGTTCAACATTTCAGTCACATCTGTTAAAAATGCGAGGTCCCATTTCCATTCTGGCTCGGTCAGCTCTCGTACCGTTTCACCTTTAGACTGCAGGAAGGTGTTGATTTTGGGTAGCAGGTCGTAGAAACGGCGCAACACTTTGCCTCGGCTTAACCACCGGATTTCTGTGTAGTACAGCACATCCTCGTGGGCAGACTCAAGCTCGGAGAGGAAGGCCTGGAACTGTCTGTGTTTCAGACCATTTTTTCGGATGTAGTTGACACAGTGCACAACCACCTTCATGACAGACGCCCACTTCAAAACTTTGCAGCATAGGGCTTGCTGGTGAATCAGACAGTGGACTTGTAGTGGGGGGGTGAGACCTCGTTCCTCGAATTCGCTGTTCAAGCGCCCTACTAGCCCCCTTGTCGTGCCAACCATACTAGGTGCGCCATCCGTAGTGATGCTGGCAAATTTCCACCAGTCTAGGCCCAACTCTTCCATTGTTTTGCACACTTGGACAAAAATATCCTCTCCTGTTGTAGTTCCTTTGAGGCTTTTTAGTGCTGCCAGCTCCTCAGACACTTCAAAGCTTTCGCTAATCCCACGAATAAAAATGAGCAGTTGTGCTGTGTCCTGCACATCATTGCTCTCATCCATGGCCAAAGCAAAAAACTTGAATTGTGACGCTTTCTCGTTCAGCTGCTCATAAACGTTGTCCCCCAATTCTTCTACTCGCCTGGTCATAGTAGTCGCGGAGAGACTCACACCGTTGACTGCCTCTCTTGTCGGGACACACCTCCTCGGCCACAGCAAGGATGCATTGTTTAACAAAGTCCCCATCAGTGAAGGGCTTCCCATGGGTAGCTAGTATGTGAGCTACCTTGAAGCTAGCTCGAACAGCAGCCTGGTTTACCTGGGTTTGGCGAATGTTTGTTGTTGTGCTGCCAGTCCGCCTTTCATTCTGCGAATTCTGTCTGCTCTTGCTTGCCCTCGCAAGCTAGCAAAGTCACTGTGGCGGGTTTCGTGTTGACGAAGATTATATTCCTTGAAAACCGCCACACTCTCTTTACAGATAATGCAAACGGCACGGTCCTTATACTGAACAAAAAAATAGTCGTTGGTCCACTGTTCTTTGAAAATTCTGCACTCTCTATCAACTTTTCATTTAACGTTAACGTTAGCCATTTTTGCTGTCCTGAACACTGACAGTTCACTACGCGTGCGTTGTCTGTCACTTGATCTCCATCATGTCGGGTGACGACAATTCGGCAAATATAGTGCATTTTATTTTATAACTAAATATAATTGTTTTAACTGAAACAAAATCAACAAAATACCAAACGCAGACATGTTATTATTTTCCAAAAATCAATTTGAAAAAAATAAGCCATGACGACTTTTGGGGATTTGCCTCATAGGGCCGGTTCAAGTAGTGGGGGGCAGAGGGGGTGGGGGCCGGTCAAAGGGGGGTGGCGGGCCGGATCCGGCCCCCGGGCCGTAGTTTGGTGACCCCTGCTTTATGTGATGGTTTCCGTGTTCGCTGTATGCTATCTGAATATCTTAAAATACTGTCTGAGCTGAAGGTCCCCTTAGAACAGGCGTGTCCAAACTACGGCCCGGGGCCCAAATGCAGCCCAAGGAACATTTTGAATCGGCCCTCAGCAAATTAAAAAAGTACAATGGAATATGGCCCACAAAATGAAACTTGTGCTTGTCTTATATTGTACTTTTGAAATATAAATGTAATGTCATGTGTTAATAACTTTTCAAATAAAATTAAAGTTGGAAACATTTTCTAACAAGTCTTAGTTGATAAGAGAAAAGCCCAATGACTTATTTACATAACAAGCTTGAAATACACCCTTTGTCCTTATTATAATCAATCTGAGGCTTCTGTGTTAAGGGATGAGCTTCCCACACTCACAAGCATCATTTACCTACATTTCATTGATTTTGCTAACTTATAACTGAACGTATGAGGCAATATACCTGGCCCAGCCCTTCGTATATTTTTTCTGTATGTGGACCTCGGTGAAAAAAGTTTGGGCACCTCTGCATTAGACATTTTAATAGCAAGACAAAGGCTAATCAGGAGTAGTCCGTCGGTCTGTGCTGCCCTCGCCTTCTGTTACACAAGCCTCATCACTCACACAAAGAACTGACCGTGTGGGGGAGCAGAGCTACCGAAGGTTACTTCTCTTGCAGAGAGGAGTACCACAGAGTCCCAGTGTGCCTTCCACTACACGGGCAAGCCTGAAATTATGAGCGTGACGGGATCCTTGTCCCGCTTCGCTTTGTTAGTCATACACTTTGCGACACCTAATGAAGAACATGTCTTTCTGATCTCAGTCATGGGGTGATAAGGAACGGCGTGGGTGTTGGTGCTCATGCGCATAATCAGACTTCATAGGTTAATGTTTTAGTGGTGAGACAGGCCGTGGGAGGAAACGCTCCCCCGGGAGATGCTGCTTTCTTCATTAATATACTTGAGTGGATTACCATCCAGAGACAATTAGGGCCTCAGAGACCAAATCCTGCCTCTATGAATCTTCTTCCGCTTCTGGCTCTCTATATGCTTTTCAATTTTCCTCAAAGCCTTACACTTCCATTAAGAATCAATGCGTACGTCGCACAATGGATTCAAGCCTCAATGGCTTGCAACCTAAAAGGAGTAGGCTGCTGATCATTTATATTTCTATGTCTCTGCACCGGCAGCCGTCATAAGTTTTGATCATTCAAAAAAATACAATTTATTTGAAAGTTCAAGTTTTTATCCTGAACTTTGAAAAATACAATGATGTATTCAAAACAAAAAAAAGTATTTGAAATAATTTTTCAGGTTGAATATTATTTTGATTCAGTTCAGCAATTTTTTTTGAATAATAATATTCACTTTTATACATATTTCGATGTTTGAATACTTGTTTTTTTCAGCACAGATTTTTCGTTTTCAGATTCAAAACAATAATTTTTTCAGTTTAAAATCTTGTTTTTTCAGGTTTCACATTGCTTTTCACCTTCAGATCGTTTTTCATTTTCAGATCTTTTTTTTAGCTTTCAGATCTTTTTTTTGCGTTTTCAAACTTTTGGCCCTGATATTGCTTCGGGGGGCGGGGCTTACCAAAAAGTAGTTTGGCATCCTGAGTGACAGGCCTCCCTCTGTCATGTTGCCTTCATGGATGTTAGAAAACTAAGACTAGCGTCAAAGTTCCGTTAAGCAAGCTGTTGAGCACCGTAGTTGGCAACAATCAAGTACAAATAAACTGTGTTAGAATGTGAAATTATTACGTATCTGCAACAAGCCAGCAGGTTGTTCTGGTGGACCTGACGCCATCCCCCGCTGTCTCACGGAGAGATACCGCAGGTCCTTCCTTCCTGCAGCGGTCAGACTATACAACCAGCACAGCCCCTAGTAGACCCCGCACAAAACAACACAGACTATAACACCTATTGTTGATAAATACCAACTATGTGCAATATTTGCAGTATGTGTATATATATATATATATATATATATATATATATATATATATATGCCGTTAAAAACTGTGCAATATATACCTGGCTGCTAAATCCGCAGAACTGTCACAGGGTGTGTATTATGTAAAATGTGTAACTTTAAAAATATATATAATTTCTTTTTTTAATCTTTAATACTTTTTGTATGCATGCTTTAGGTAACATTAAGCTGTCTTTGGCTCTTGTCTGCTGTAACAATGTAAATGTATCCCCTGTGGGACTAATAAAGGTATTCTGATTCTGATCGCAAAAACCAAGCCAATACTATGCTGCGTTCATGGAGCTACGTGGAAGTGGGGAAGGACAACGCTTGATTGCGGATACGTGATATCAGATTCTAGCACAGTTTATTGCTCTTATACCTTGATTGTTGCCAACTACGATACTCAACAGCTCGCTTAACGGAACTTTGATGCTGGTATCAGTTTTGTTTACCACCAATCACGGGAGTATTGTGTAATTGTGTAGTTGTATTTCTTGCGCGACCTAACATCCATGAAGGCATCATAACAGCGGGAGGGCTGTCACTCAGCGTGCCAAACTACTCTTTGGTAAGCGCCGCCCCCCAAAGCAATATCAGGGTCAAAAGTCTGAAAGCGAAAAAAAAAGATCTGAAAGCGAAAAAAAAAGATCTGAAAGTGAAAAACGATCTCAAGGCGAAAAAAAGATTCAAACCTGAAAAAAAAAAGATTTGAAACTGAAAAAAGAATTGTTTTGAATCTGAAAACGTGAAATCTGAAACTGAAAAAAACAAGTATTCAAACATCAAAATATGTATAAAAGTGAAATATGAAAATAAATATTTTATTAAAAAAAATTACTGAAATGAATCAAAATAATATTCAACCTGAAAAATGATTTCAAATACTTTTTTTTGTCTCGAATACAACATTGTATTTTTCAAAGTTCAGGATGAAAACTTGGACTTTCAAATAATGAATGATCAAAACTTATGACCCTGAAATAGCTCCATAGTTTCTCTGTATGTCTGTTGTGGTCCATAACGCCTGGAGTCAATTTCTTCAAATATGGTACAAACCTTAGCTTGAACTCCAGGATAACTCAACATAAACACATTCTCTGGCAAAAAAAATCGTATGCTGACCATTTCAAATAAATCTATAACAGGATAAATGAAAATGTGATTGGACTTTGGACAGACATGAATGTCATTTCCTATTTCAATGGTTTTCAGAAGCATACAACAGCAAGGCGGTAATTCTAGTTTTTATCATCAACAAATCGTGTAAAAAATCCAAAACCAACACTTAACTTTCCTACCCTGTCATTGACACTCAGCCCCAGAACTCAGTAATCTTCCAAAATTGCTTGGAACTGTCAATTGTTTGAAAATGTTACTCAAACCTTTTTGTTCAGAGGCAGATTAAACCATTTTGATGTGTTTTTGGTAGTTCATTTTCAGCTACAACAGTGGAGCTCTCTGGCACAGAGGAAAATGATAAATCAGGCTCTGGTTATAAAACAACTCTTGTAAGTAGGATTATGGTGTTTTCATGGGATTTGTTTCAAACAAGATGAACAAATATGATCATCTGGCTTGTGCTTAAAAGAATAAAAAGTGTCTGCTTGCTAAATATGTAAATGTATCCGGTATTTCATAAGAAAGAGGTAAAGAGAACATTTCGCTTCAACCCCTTCTGTTGCAGCAGTCTTGACCCCAAACCCTTGCTGTAGGAGACATGAATTCTTAATACTGATATAAACCTCTTTATTACAACACTCCTGTAGCTCCAGAAAAGTAGATGTTTATTTAGCTTTTAACTGATTCAAAATATCACTCCATTTATGTTTTACATATTTTCCCTTGAATTGATTGATTCGGACTCAAGTCTGAGGGGCGAATTAGAAAGAATGGATTGAGGGTGCTGACAGCACCACTTGCAGCTACCATCAGTCCCGTCTCATTTGAGCAATGTTGTTACAGTGCAAACACAGCCAAGTGTTGCTGCTGAGGGCAATTAGCCTTTTATGTTTTTCCATGTGTCCAGTATAATGCGTTGGTTCTGAGGGAGGAGAGTCCATCTGACCCAGAGTCCTTGTTAGGATGGCGGGCCACTTCCATCCAAACCTCTCGAAGGCAATTAAGAGAGTAAAGGGAGAAATGTAAGGCCTGAATTGGAGAGATGGGGGAGAGGGTAGACATCATTTGTTTATTCATTTTAATAATAGCCTTATGTTTCATAAATGTAACCTTCTTTTTTGCCTGTGTATTTTCAAAAATGTAACTAAACTTACTGGGTGTTACTACAGTACCTGGCACCAGTTATGTGAGTGCAGTGGTACTGACGGGGGTCTTTGAACCCCCACCCCTCAAATCCACTCAAAGCAGCTTCTATCAAAATCACTCGAAAATGCTCCTGTAAAACTAAAGGAAAACACATTTTCTAAAAGGACAATAGTACTTTCTTTATAATTTAATGAAAGCATCCATAGTTTCTGAATTTTACAACAAGGCTCATTTGCAAATAAATGGGCCAATTTAGCAGCAAATGTCTCCATCTAACATAATTTAATTACTGTATGGGCAACTGGCACAGAGACAGTGTTTGGTGACAGCGTAGGTTGGTGTGTGTTTCACGCGTTGATGGTGCTTTGAGAATTGTACAGTTTGCTGTTGTCCTATTTGCACAGGTTTAGCATCTGCAGAAGCCATGAAATACTTTTGTGAATGTGCCCCTCAATGGCAAGCTAAAAATCAGCTACCTTTCTGTTAATATCTGTTTTTCCATTAATTATTATTTTTATTTTTTCACTACAAGTACCACATGTATTCAAGTATTTGTGATCTGAACGTTACATTGCACGTTCAGAACATGTCATTACAACCATACAATTGTGTGACTTATTGTATTACTGAGTGTGTTTGTGAACCAATGGTCCATGTAAGAAAAAGAAGGGAAGGCATTTGACACAGACAAGTGAAATACGTCCAAGAGACAAAGGGAACAAAACAGGCTTAGAGAATTGAAGAATAGCATCATGGCTCAAGCTTGGCAGTCTTCCTCAGGCAGCATCCAGTGTTGATTCCCTGAAACAATATCTGCCATTTTTCTTTTGTTTGTGCATTGCGTTCTTTTTTTCCAGTTTTATAAAATGTCCTTATATTTCGCTGTGATGATTATGAAATATTGTTAGAGCTCAGTAATCAGCGTTCTCTTCCCAAGAGCTGAAAGTGACGTTTGGGAGTTCACGACTGCAGTACAGTTCATATGCGTTCAATCCAAAAAGCAACCAAAGCCATACATAGGCACTTTAATTTTTCACAGATGTGACTCATTTCAAAGTGTCATGTTGAAAAAAATGACCTTCGGGTGCTTTTGAAAGTAGGTCTTGTTTTTTGGATTGTAAATGCTGTTATAGGACACTACAAACCTTGACATTTCAGATAAGAAACTACCTTTTTGGTGTGCATCCATCAGTTTTTTTAGAAAAGTAGGGTTTAAATATTGAACTGGAGCTGGAGTTTTTAAAACAATCCTGTGCCTCTCTGTCTTCCATCATTGATTCTTTCTTTCTCTGTCTTGTGATTGACACACAATAATACAAAATACCCCAGAATGTCATAATTTTGAATGAAAAATAAACAAGAATACCAGGGCTTGACGGCAACATGTGAGTCTGAGGAAGTACTGTCCTTTTTACATTATACTTCTACTGCATACTTTTATACAGTGCAAATGCAATCATGTGACAGTTATACATTAATACTAGTTACTTTGCAGATTAGGATATCATATACAAAACAGTCAGCCTCTATATATAGATCAAACAGCCTAACAGTACTATCTGTAGTTAGAATGGTGTTATCTCTTAAAAGCTGCAACATTTAGATGATTTTGCTTATGTATCACTTTGACTTATTTACTGTAGGTCGGATTTACACTTTTAATTTGAAAGAATGATCTTTAATGTCTAAACCTTTATAAAATGAGTATTATTAAAATGACCAATTTAGGGAAAAAGATGTCTCGCCTGCTTTAAATTGTATCTTGTAAATTCTTCAAAATTCTCAGGATTCTCTTTATACTAGAAATGGTACACCGAAGCTCTTTGCCTTCAATTTCTATCAATCAGCGTGTATGATGCAATCGTTTAGTCATACTCTTGAATTTTTACTCAACCAATTTCCAGTTTAATTTCTGGGCCCTCCTCTCCAACATTAGTGCTTTTAAATAAATAATCAGCCCTTTTAATCTTGTTCTTCAGAGTCTTCAGTCCCATGTTGTCTATGTATAAGTATAAATATTGATTTTTTTTTTCTTCTTCTATTTTCTTTATTTATTTGTCAAGCCTCCATTTGTACATGTTGTAGCACATGCTGCCGCCCAAAACGAAACTCTCATTTCACACTCGTAAATGTAACCATGGTTTTCATTCTCTCAATCCCCCTGGGGTGTGACTGGCACACCCTATCAAATGTCATCCTTTTTCATAAAAAATATGATTAAATTCAGTGTCAGTTCTTCTGCCCGTTGCCATGAGATCAAAGCAGCTGGACCGCTGCTTGTGAAACTAATTCAGCATTCTGTGCTCTCCCAGAAAACGAGGCCACCTTCCTTTGATGACTAAACCATTTTGTCTCCCCCTAATAATGTCACCGTTTTGACTTGAAATGTGTGAATGGTATGACTGCATACAGTATGCTCTGTCAGCAGTGTGTGTCAGTTCAGTTCATATACGGAGGCTGCTGTATTCTCCTCTTTTGCAACATTGTCACTTTTGTACTGATGGAGCTTCTTCTCAGGACCTTGTTTTTCACCCCGGGGAAAATTGATAATAAATGTTTTTGACGGCACTTAACAGGCATCTGTATTTCTTCACCTTACATCAGTTTCCACTTCAAACTTTTAAGAAGCTCCTGGTGTTGCACACAAAACCTTTCAGGAGGAATTTGTACTTTGCCGTGTCAGAACTGGAAGTCGGCCCAGGTGGGCTCCGGTGCTGCCACTTTACTTTTCTCAATTTTAATCAAGTCCTTACGTGAGAAATGGAGAATTATCTTTGTACTCTCCTGACTTAAAGGTTCTCTATTACTATTGAATCTGTTATCTCTATACAGACACAGAAATCCTCCCAGGACTAGAGGGATTAGTATTCTCTGTAGGATCCGTTCAGTTGAGCAGAGCCATAGTATTGACGCTACGATAGGTGAACTTCCACGAGGCTTTTTCCACAAAAGGACTGTAATTTCTGCTCGTAATTAGAGTTGAACATCCAACACCTGTCCCTTTAAGATGCCAATGACAGTCAGTGGCAGCCGATTTGACAGAATACATTAAAATGTTCCAGAGATGATCGGCACTTACTGTAACTGTAGAGCAACTTGAGTTCAGCAGAATAAATGCTGCTATGCTGGGAACAAGGTTAATTCAGCTTGTGGAAGGATACAGTGAATTATCCCAGTATATCACATTGATGAATAATAGACAATAGGTATGATGCACAGAGCAGATAAACTGATGGTAAATTGGAAATAAAGTACTACACTGACAGCTTTAGCTTCATTTTATGCTTTTCTTTGTCAAATCCATGTTCCCCCACCAAGTAAAGACTGCATTATTGCACTCAATATCATGACCACTTAAGATAACTAATAGTAATATTGATATTTTTGGGTTTATGATGATGAAAAACATGGGCTGTTTTAATGGCAGTGTTAGTGTTCTCTTCTGTAGTCAATGTCTTCTATGGCCACTGGTTCACAGCTTTCTTTATGCATTTTGACCTCTCATCCACACCTGAATTGCATTTACATTCACTACATTTAGGCTTAAATTCTCATAATTCACGTCAGCCGTCATTGTTTACGGTGTGCAGAGCAGCTTTTTATCCTCGCACCAAATAATTTCAAGATGGACCGTTACGTAGTGACAATAAATAAAGAAGCACCCCAGCCCTCAACAACACAGGCAGGGATGACAGAACATGATGGAACAGCAGTGCAAAAGAAGTCTAAAATAACATTAATATCAGCCACAAGTTTAAACAGCAGAGCTCAGGATCAACTCGCAGAGACCGCTCCCTGAAACTGAAGCACGGGGAACTACGTCTGGATATATTTTGGCTGCTTGTGGGACACGAGTATCCATCCCTCTCAGAGAGTGCCATCAAGGTGCTTTTACAGTTTCCAACCTCCTACTTGTGCGAGCTGGCGTTTTCCTCACTCGCATATGTCAAAAACAAGACCCGGACCCGGCTGTCAGTGGAGCAGGACCTCCGCGTTGCGCTGTCCACTATCCCCCCACGCATCAAGAGACTCTGCTCACAAAAGCAGGCACAAGTGTCGCACTAGCACCGTTTAACGGTCTGATAAATGTTTATGTTTGGATGTTAATTTGTGTGCCTTTCTTATAAATGTATGATTTATGATTTTGTCAATCAGTAGGCTATTATCTGGATAGCGAAATGCAGAATGTTTCATATTTGGGATGTGGTTGATGAGTCACATGACCACAGTCAGGTCAGAGGGCATTGTTTCATCCCTCCAATTCTATTAAGTTATTATTTAATCTAAGTGATCATAGGCCTGCCTCTTTTGAAATCCAAATGTAAAATAATAACTGTATTGATATGTATTCGTGTTTTTACACAGGTAGGCCTACTATTTTCAGCCAAAACAAAAGAGCCTACTTAGTAGGCCTGTTTATAATATTGAATTCATCATAGAAATGTTGTTGACATTTTTAGTCTGGTTCTTGTTATTATGTGTGAATACATTATTTGTTCTATAAAATGTTCTATTCAATTAAATACACATTTGAAAACCAATTTATGGTGTATTTATGTTTTTTAGTTTAAGCTCTGAAGTGGTTTTTAAATCTACAAAAAGTTGGGGTGCCTTGGGGTCGAGAAATATTTTCAGGGGTGCCTTGGTAAAAAAAAGGTTGGGAACCACTGGTCTAGACAGAGTTTCTGATTTGTAACATCAGTATTCACGGCCATGCATCTGTTAGTTGTCACCTACGAGGCGTCACGTAGTGCGACAGCGGCACAAATACACCCATTACCGCCTGATGTGGCCTTGCTAGCAGGAGATTTTACATGTTAACACATAAATGTACCCTTCCACCAAATTGGGCCAGGGAGGCGTCAGAATGCGCTACAGAGGTCGTTGACTGCTACATTATCCAAACTCCCACGGCACAGGCCCCGCCGCCAACATCGCCCACCAGCCCAGGCAGCGCTTTAAAGGTATTCTTTGCATTGTCATCAGGACAGAGGTTTTTTCTATGTGTGGATATGATTTATTTTGAGAACAGCGGAGAAAAAAAAATCCTTTCTACAAACAGACCTGTGCAAGTGTGGATAGGCTACAAACTACAACATGCTGTTGATCTGCAATAAAACTATTGACATTGATTATGTGTTGGAGGAAAGGAATGTAGTTTATTTATCAATCACATGTAATACAATGAGTTTCACGATGACATACAACACAATGCAGAGTTTTGCCCAGTTGTTCTGATATGTTGAGTTAACAGACCATCCACACACTAAGAAGTCATTTCAAGTGAGGTTTTTGCTTAAATATTCTGATGTTAACCTATGGCATTTTCTGAATATGAAATTTCCAATTAAATAGGGTTTTCTTAATGTCATTGCCTCCCTCTGGGTAAACAACCACAAATCAAATAGCAATAACGCAATTGGTTCTTAATAAAATAAAATAGAAGAAATAAATACGTGCAGTAAACATGACATTTATTCACTAGATACAAACACATCCAGCAATCCAGCTGCTTGACGATGCACGGAAAAAAGGTTTTCTGTCAATTCCCAGTGTTAAAAACAAAAAAAAAGGAAAATAATGTTTTTGTCAAATTAATAAACTGAATAATAATGGCCAAAGTCTGTTAAAGTAAAGGAATACAAACAGATGTATGATAACATCATTTGTAAAATCCAAAAATGTGCAAATAAAAATGAAAGAAGCAGCTCAAACAATGTAAATGATCCAAGTTTCAATACAACATCAGGCTTTTATATGTTCGATAAAGTGTATTTTCTTTTCAGGAAAAACTAAAATATTCTTCACAAAATCACAAAGCAAAACATTTGTGTGATTATTTCCTCCGTCTTACCCTTGATCAGCACTAGAGCCTGTCAAATTTAGCAGCTCAATTAAAAGGTCAAAAAGCTTCACCTAATGTCATGGTTTATTAAACATGTTTACTAAATAATTAGTGCAAACAATGCAGATATTTCAAATACTTACAATTCAGCTTTGATCAGCCATATCAGGAAGAAAAAAGCTATGACTTTGAGGATTCACATAATATTACTTTTCGGTGAGAAAAACAGATCAGAAGGGCACCTAATAACCAACACCTATATGTGGACAATGTGTGCTTTTGTCAGTCTGACAACCAGGGCTGCTTTGATCCAGCAGGTATCATTTCAACTGGATGCATCCTTTTGAAATGTTGAAAATGAGCCTAGATTACCTTTTGAAATACAGACACCAACGTGAACACTAGTGCATTGTATTGTATTGATCAGATTTAAATAAAAAAGAGTGCTGCCCTATTTTCCAGCCATGCAACAGATTGCTGGGCTCCCTTTTCTTCACTGTTCAGTATTGTTCTAGTCGTCTACATCAAGACCTAAACCAAATGAGGCTGTTATGTGAAGTCTAGATTCAACAGTTGGGGAAAAAATGATCCAGGGTTGTGTGACTACAGAGTCTTTTAAGGCTTTACTATGATAATGAAGGGCACTAATTAGAAGTGGAGGCTAACAAAAGCAGAGTTAATGAGGAGCAGTGTGTGTCTCCGTGGCTTACAGGCCCATTAGGACTCCCTTTCAGCTGCTGGCTCACATTAGTAGGTGCTCCCCCTGCCAAAAGAAACATCTCATGTGTCATCTGAGGAGATGAAAGGTGACATCAGATCTGAAAGGGAGAACATGTGAGGCGAGATGGATGTGTTTCCTCAGAGGGAAGTGAGGATCTGGGTCAGACACTGAAAACACCATTAGAAACAAATAGCTTTTTGAAGATCAAAGAGAATAGTTCTCACTCACAGGAAGTAGAATTCTCTAATCCTATGGCACTTACAATTGTACAGTCTTTTTTTATTAATACATTGTTGCCAGTTAAAAGGTCAGATAATCAAATTGTGTGTTTGAGAATGTGGCTGTTAAATATCTTTATAAATATGAGAATTGAGGAACACAGAGGAAGTTGTGTTGGGTTATTGGATTGCTCCCAACGCTCCATTCAAATTCGGTCGATGGGAGGCCCAACATGTTCATTGTGTCAGACTTGGCAAGGACTGCACTGAGAAGCTTTATGAATGCACATTATCCGTGTTATTTCTGGCATACAGTTACACGTAAGACTGTGTTCAAGCTGATTAAAAAATAGATAACATTAACGTTTTTGAGGACAAAGATAATCCCTTTAGGGAAATATAGAAATGAAATGAGAGCGTCTCAAGATAGGTGAATGTAAAAACAAATCCTTTGAAGATGCAAGATGATATATTTATCGCTTTTTAAATTTGTTTTGCGTTCTTGCTGAGCTCTCTTGGTAGTACACCGGTGCTCCTCCTGATCTCTCTGCATCTGCAAAAATAATGTTTTTCATTTGTATTTCTTTCTATGAGCTATTGTAGGATTATATTGAGAAATGTAATGCTCCCAAAAGAAAGAAGTTACTATGCAACTTGTGCAGAAACAAGATGAAAGAAAATTATAAAAAACAACCTTTAAAACTTGAGAAAAGGAGGCATCTTGAGTATTGAACTTTTCAATTGTATTTTTAAATGACGTTTTTTTATTAGCAATGCATGTATTTGCCTCGATCTTACCTGAACAGCGAGATATTTATAAAAATGTACATTTCAGCACAACACTGCTGTATGGTGAGAAAAGCTTTTTGCTGCCTTGTTAAAAAAAAGTAAGGCTGGCTTTAGACCAAACAACCTTTCAAGCTATTTCACTGCTGCGGTCACATTTCCAACGTTGCAATAAAATCATGAGGGTTGTTTGGTTAAGTGTAAAATAGTTATAAAACTTGTAAAGTTCAGAGACATGAACATAGGCAATCTCTCTCCAGACCTTTACAAAAATGTCAAGGTGTGTATTATATTAACTCAAAAAAACGTATTGACTGCACTCAGCCGTTAGCAGCAGGATTACTCTGAGCAGAATGCATGGTGACACATTGAAATCAAATATACTAGAAAAGATGTGTTTCTTTCTCCTGACGTTCTGAATAAGTAATGAGTGAAAGAAGCTTGTGACTAAAAACTCTGTGATTTATGACTGATTTTCTCAAGATGTGAAAGAAAGTCAGGCTTTAGTCCTTTTACTCCAGTGTATGATAGCCATGAGTCACTGTGGCAGAAAACTGTATATACACAGCATATTCATCAGACGTTAAAGTTCACTTGCAGTTCATCCTAAAGAAAAAGATTGACACATAACTGGATCATAAACACTAATCTGTGCATAATAACGGCTCCTGCTGAGGACTATTTGAGGATTTACCTTCATTTGAACAGAAATCTCCCAATCATTAGAATAAAGCAATTTTATGCGCGTATATATTCAGAAGAAGAATTGGTAACAATAAGGCCAAATCCATACACTCATACACACACATAATGCTTTCTGATGCACTACATCAACATTCATAAAACACAATATAGTTAGTAAACTGAATATTTGTCATACAAAAGAGGTTGACTGGTAGAGGCTATAATACATTATGACTACCTGTACTAACATATACAAACTTTATACGTTATTGTTTATGTAGTGTCAGGGGTTATCATTGTTTATGTAAAGTAAAGTATATGATGCAACTATAACAACATGTACTTCATCATATCTTATTATGTTATGGGATCTCACTTCAAAAAAGTGTTAATAAATATTTTTTATAATGCATTGTTTTATTACAAAATGGTGGTTTCAGTAAATGCCAAGGAGCTTTTCAAATTTGTTTTCTTCGTTTTAGTTTGACATGCTTTATCTGCACCTTGAATGGTTTTTACTTTGTGTACTCACATTTTGTTGGTCCAGAATTCACTAAAGTGGTAGTGCAGCTGATGTGAGGTTCACTGAGATCCAACCCAGAGAACAGAGAATACCACAAGTTAGGATTTATGAAGTAGTAAAATCAATAAAATGGTATTTTCTTTGATTACCGTAGCTGTAGATTTGCGGGGAGGTTTTTGTGTTGATGAGTTTGGTTTAAATCCCAAAGGGTGAGAACAAACACACCCTCACTTGAGCTCTGCGAGGCCCCAGCAAGCGTGCAAAGATGCATGAGACCTGCTGATTAGCACATAGCCTTTGTTCATTTATACCGCCGTTTCCTGTGCACTATATCATCTGGGTGTTGTGCTTTGTTTTGGCTCATAATTATGTTTTGGTCTGTAATTGCACACCAGCACAAAATAGCTGAAAAAACACACTCAGGCTAAACATGAATACAAAAGAAAATCGTTCTTTGTTGGTTCCCGCCAAATCCCACCACGCAGAAAGGGGCTTTTAGGGGATTTTCTTTCTCACTTGTGGTCTGTTGAACAGAGATGTAAGTGACTGAGCAGAGCTTCCAATACTCTCATCATTTTTGTCTTATTTCATGCCATTTCCAAAAGTGCCACTAAGGATTCACGGCTGCATGGGAAGTCGTGACCCTGCGTCCCCCCCGTCCTGTCCCCCTCAGTCCATATGGTTCAACCCAGTGACTGCTTGCCTGTCTGAAGGGTATCCACCAACATGGGGCTCTTGCTGATTGCCCCTTTTTTTCCTTTGCTCATTTCTTTTGTAAGGGCTTTAAAGTATCTTCAATCCATTTTTAATGCGAGTGCAGTCATTTATTGAAGTTGCTTCCTGATAACTCAGCATCAGCTGTGGCCAAGCTTGCCTCTGCAAACAATAAGTGTCAATTAAATGATTACAGCAATCAATTCGCAGACCATCTATTTTGTTCCTGCAGCATTTCTTCTTCCAGATTATACTTTCCTGTGGGGGCTTGGACAATAATGTTATTCCCTGGAAGAAGGCAGGCAAGCAAACAAATCAATACATACAGATAAACAGAAAGTCATCAGCAAAGTTTGGTAAGATCAGGGGGTTTCTTTTCTTTAAGAACTGATATGAGTTTAACTGATTATTTGTAAAATAAACATTCATGGAGCCAAGTGATGACAATCAGTATCTATCTGTATACATTATACATTATCATAATTTGTATTATACAATAGTTTTTGGTTTTCAAAATGTCCATCCATCAGAGATCTTATACAGTCTCTTGTAAGCCTCCGTTGGCTCATACATCAAACTGAGGGAAGGCAGTAACGTTTTGGCATCATTGGGCAAAAGTCCAAAATAAGCTTTTAGCATATTGTAATTCAATAGGTACTACCCGGGGGAAGTTTGTTTCCTGTAAAGGCATCTGTTTGAGAGAGGAAGAGAGGTTGCTAAAACGTTATTCTTTCCTGCTAATGACTACATTCTCTTCTTATTTATTATCTTGAAACAAAGTGATGTATGGACATCATTAGCTGGCAGCAATCAATAACAACAACTTTCCTAATACCATGAAACACACATTTTACTCATTGAGGTGTTTAACGGGTTTTTTGATGTGTAAAGCGTATTCATTTACTCCAACTGAAAGAAAAAAGGAATTCACTTTCAACATTTCAAAATTAATTTAATCATGGATCAACAATATACGTGATTGTCTACACGGGTACAAATCCCAAAAGTTATTTATTAAAGCGAGCACATCTGCCGTCTAACTTTCATTAGTATTCTGCTGCAAAGAGAACATCATCACCACTGCATCTGTTCATATCAGGCTGCGTACTTTCAGAGCTATTTGTCATTTGCAGCCTGCCGCTAAAAGAACATGAGCTAAGATAAGCTCTCTACAAACCCAACGACTGCTTTCTATTATTCAGATGCTGATGAGATGTCTCTGGCATGTTGAGTTTCAGTCATTCTACCAGAGCATGCTTTACTGTTAAAGATAATTCTAGAGTTGTACAGCCTAAGATGTTTTGAAGGACATGCAGCGCTCTTTACTGTCAGTTCAATCAGGAGAGAAGTGATGTATGAAATACATGTTTATTACCGGGACACATAATATGAAGGAAAAGTGATTGACAGATTATTATAAGTGAATGAAAGGATGTTTGGCGAGTAGGCTCTGGTTTGCAGGATGATCATTCAGGAGGGGAAAAACCACTCCGATGAACCCCCCCGGGGTCTAGACACTGGTGATGGTGATAAGTAGTTCGGTCCGGTCTGAAGGGAGAAGGTTTTAGCTTGGCCCTGTATTAGGAGACAGGAGGCGAAGGGGTGGAGGAGGGTTGCACGTTGACGCCTGAAATGACAACTGACAGAAAGGAAAGAGCAGATTTAAAGGGGTTAGCGGGTGTGATGATAGGCTTGTGAGAAATGGTGGGACATGATTGGCTAGCTGGGGAGTAACGAGCCCGATCACTTATTGAGAGAGGAGAGAGTATTGAAATGACGTGTAACAGCCAGAGGATATTGGTCTTCCTGACTGAACTTGCGCTGAGCTTCATTAGTTATTTATATGGAAACACTGAGGTGCTTTACATCCCTCTTAAGCGTCTTTGGGTCTAGAAAAGCGCTATATAAATCCCATTTATTATTATTATTATTATTAAGATACTAATGTATTCTAAGAGCATCGGAAAACCCAAACTACTAGACAATCATTGAACCCAGGGAGTTATGGTTCTCAATTTTAAAAGGACGTCAGTAACTTTAAAAGTGTTCTTCATATTTTTTCCCTGAAATCATAATTCATACCAAAAGATCCAACCCTGGAACACAGCATGTATAAACAGTATGTTGTGTGGGTGGCTTCATAAGCCTGTTGACTTTTTAAGAGAATCACATTTTTTGTTTATCTAATATTTCAGTTTTTAGCAGCAGTTGATAAACAACATTTACCATAAGCCCCAGACCTTTGCGAGTTGGACGTCTAAATAATTAGGATATTACTTGGTATAGAACAGAAGTGTATAGATACGAACCAAATGTGTTTTACATTTTCATGGGAACTGTTCTTACGTTATGTTTAGTATTTGCCTAAGCCGTGTTGTAATGATACTTTTCACTTTGGATAAGAAAAGGTCACTGAAAGCGCGGGGTAGACGTTAGACGGTTCACATTCTCTCTTTCAGAGCCACCGATTTACTGTTTTTATTTTCAGCTTTAAAAAGGTCATGCACTGGTGCAGATCTAATGCAGGTAAACTTTAACAAATCTCACTACTGCTTTGCTTCTTTTTTTTCCGACCTTTACAATTGAAACTCGTTGTACTATATGTTTAAGAGTCCAATAGCAACACGTGAGACATTACAGCAAAAGATAAAACGTTTGATAACGCTCTTGAGTAGTTAAGTACTGAGAAATACAATATTTGTGTGAACAGTCCACTGTCCCTCGATCAATATCATTATAATTGCCAGCAGAAATGTCTAGACTTAAACATTACAGACTTGACATATCAAATACACACTCCAGCCTTCTCCAGGAATGGGCCAAGGGAGCTCATCAGCTTATACTGTAGGCTGGAAAGCGACCTTCGCTGTCAGCATAACAAATAATGTAGCTTGGCACTTCTTAGAAAGCAGCGCCATATTTGTCTTTCAGGTTTCATTCCTTTTGTCCTCTGTTGGGTATTGATCAAAAAAAGCATTGAGCTAACCTGAAAGAATCCTTTATGTTAAGGTGTAAAGGACAGCTTCATGGGAAGCTTCTCATTTCCCTTTTTCTGGGCGTACAGTTTGGATCAGGGTGGCCCCCAAGTAATGCGCCTTAGTCATAGGCTACTCATTGAAAAGTGTCATGGTGGAAAACACTGTGACTGGCCCTGCCCGACACGGGGGCGTGTGGCGTAGTGGGTTGTCCGTAGGTGTTTGGATCAGGGGGTCACAGGTTCAAACCCCACTGCAGTCAGCATGTCGTTGTGTCCCTGGGCAAGACACTTCACCCCGAATTGCTCTTGTGGGGATTGTCCACAGTATTGAGTATGGAAGTCGCTTTGGATAAAAGCGTCTAACAAGTAACATGTAATGTAAAAAATGTAATGTGAAAATAAGTTGCCAAGTTAGACCACGGATTGCAATATCAGTCTGTCAATTGGCCTGTCCATCACTTTTGCTAGACAATTTTTTTTACAGTCAGTGTCAAAAGAGCATTCACCATAATGATTTGGCGGATCCTAAGCAGCAATTTGCCAATGTGCAGAGCTGCATGCCTGTAGGCAGTTTTTCCAAGAATCAACTGGTGTAGGAACATTTTTCTATGCTCAGGAGTTAATACATCCTCGTTCAACACAACAAACTGTCTTGAAAGGCTTCCATTTTGTTCTGAAAGGTAAAGTAACTCAATAAATTCAGTGAGTGGGCCAGAGAAGAACACGCATGAGTGACGTAAATAACCCAGGTGAAGCAATCCATTGACGCTGTTAGAGCATGACAGCGATGATAACCATGATTGGACTCCTGATTGGTGGCTCCATTCAACAGATTGCTGCATGTCACATTTGCCTTCCTTTTAAGATTTGCAGTCTGAGCCAACATGTTAACCCTCGTCATCATGCAGTCTTCAGAGCAGGGTTCGTACGGGTGCTTGAAATCCTTTCAAATGCTTGAATTTTTACGAGGTGTTTTCATGACTTGAAAAGTGCTTGAATTTTGGGAATGGTGCTTGGATTTGAGATAAAGTGCTTGAAATTGTAAATGCTTTACTTTTACAATAAATTGCTGTCTGACTGAATAGTTCGCTTTTTAGATTAAAAGAAAATAAAGAAGTCGGAGCGAGCTTAGTTGCTTCGCTTCTACATAAAACAGCTCCGCTCCGGCCTTCCCGCGCTATGCGCGCGACCTGCAAGTGTTTTATTTTGTGTGACCTGGGTATTCTAATGAGAGAATGACAGTATGCCAGGAGGTTGCTGTTTTAACGAGCGTTGGCTATCCGAAAAGAAATACAAGCTGTGGCTAAAACGAGGATCAACCCAACGATTCGCCTTCTGCACAGTTTGCCACAAAGAATTTCAATTATTCGCGATGGGAGAGTCTGCGCTGACGAGCCATATGAAAGGTAAGCCGTAGTAGAGCATTTTGGATTAGGCTAACGTTGCATGTTACGTTTGTTTAAGCTAGTAACGTTAGCGAACTCGATGTGGGATAATTGCTTATGCAGGTGACAATAATAAAAAGGAGCCTACCTATGTCAGTATGTGCGACAGTCACCATCCTGTGGTTTTCAGAGGATGAAGCACATAAAAGCAATGTATTTCTACTGGTAGTATTTTTCGTGCCTAAACTTGCTCCATCGAAATCAGTCACATTGACCCGAAGACACATTTTGAGTTATACACTGTTGGAAAGAGGATATTCCTAGCTTTCTAACGGAGGAAACATATTTTCGTTTGTATTACTGGTCTGGGGGAAGCTCGCGAGTGTGTGTGTGTGTTTGTGTATTTTTGCGTTTGTGTGTATTGTGTTAGTTTCCCGGGGAAAACACTCACGAGAAACACCGGCTGTTGTTATGCCTGCTTTGAAGTAAAGTTACTCCGTTCTCCGCTTGTAATAATGCAGTTACAAGCTTCAAAGTTCTATTTATCATCTGAATTTGCCGAAACAAGTTTAATATTCTGAAAGCCAAGACTTTGTTTATTTGAAATCAGATGAAAACAAACTGTGACGGACCCTGCCGTGTTATCTATGATTACTATACGCCATACATTCATAATGTCAGCCGGAGAGAGGGGGGAGCATCGCTACGTAAAAGCATTAGTGCAAGGGAGAGCTGTCATCTTCCCTTTACAAGCTTCAAACATGTATTTATCGGGAGATTTTGGCAATAAAAGTTTCATATTCTGAAAAAGATTCCCTGGAAACCTCCAAAACTCTTACACAGAAAGAGGATGTCTGCACACGCTTTTTTTTTATATCAGCTTTGTGTTTCAATGGTTTTGTCCTAACCTTGGAGAGCCGTATGTTTACTGCCACCCTAAAAGGACCTCAAAAATGTTAAAAATGTTAATAAAGAATTTATTGAAAAGTTAGTTGGCTGATTGTTTTATATTGGCTCAGCCAGGTTATATGGGATGCCCAGTCTACTATATATGATATGGGTCACTCATTTTACAAAATTAAACTTTGTTTTCTTATCTTTAATTTTTCATCCTTATGTAAAATGCTATTACGAAACACACATTTGGTTGTTTATAGCATAAAGAACATCGGATTTAATGTGAGGTAGGGAAATAATCATTTGAGTATAAGTATGTGCATATAAATATGTAATTTACAACAGCTGTACGCTGCTTGAAAAGCTTGAAAATGCACCTTGAAAATGCTTGAAAAGTGCTTGAATTTGACTTCGGAAAAGGTGTAAGAACCCTGTCAGAGCCTTTGTAAGTAAACACTGCCCAAAATAGAATACGTTTTAAAGAGAAGCAAAGTAAATGGTTGGCTCTTTAATGATGCTCCGTCAGGTCCAGAGTAGTCCTGAAATCTAACCACAGACGTGTCTTGAATGTTTCTGCAAATCAAAGGACTTGATAGTTATGGTGTTTCAAATTGAATGGGAATTGGAAGCCGTTTGAGTCAGTTAAAGCCAGAAGGATAACCTCATCCCATCTTTAATTCATGGGAGCGCTTACAGTTCTATGTCATGGCAATCTTCTTCTCGCTAAAAGCGGATTCCCAGAAGGACAACATCTCCTAGGGGAAGCAGCTGGAAACAGGCCTACCAGTGAGTGTCTTCCACAGCTCTCATATTTCTCTGCTTTCTCCTTCAGGAGCATCCACTCATCATATGTGTTAGGAGATTGAATGATGTATACTACCACTGCAGTCCAGTTTAGAGATTAAGAAGCTGGAAGAGTCTTGTGCTGTATTGAGGATCATGAGGAAAGATGATCTGAGGGGATAAACACTATAGCTAAGTCCAACAAATAAAATACACTTCTACTCTAAACATGAAAGCTTGCTGGGGTTGAGGAGGTTTGAAAGCAGAGTGTTGACTTGCCTGTGTCTAACTTTACCATCAGGCCATACTGACTCTATTCATACGTTTCAAAATGAATTCTCAGTTCAAGATCAAAGTCGTACAAATCAAAAGTACAGGCTTGCTGAGGGCAGTGTGATTGATGAGGTTGACAGTGTAGCCAGCGCAATGATTTCTTCTCTAGTTACTCTGCTGCTGTAGCTTTGTACTGTGATTCAGAAAGACTCCACAATGGCAACTTCATGCTGGTTAATAAGTTATGGCTTGAACAGAGAAGGGAAGTTATTTATTTGCAAAATATTGGTGCTAGCGTAGTGGAATCACTGCATTGGGAAGGGGCAAAGGATTATCAAAACTATTTTAGAATGATTTATGTGTAGCTAAAATCCTCAATCACAGGGGCAGGGGTGAATTAATCCTCTCATGGGCCCCTGGGTCTAGCTAAACCAGTCGGTCCCCTGCAACCAAAAACCCACCACCGCCACAACAAACCAAAGAACTTCTGCACATGGTCTGCTAAGCCATGCCTCACTGCACTATACATACTTTACATGAGTGAAATGTATTTATACTTCATAACATCTATTTAATAACCCCAGCATTTTTGGTGTAGTATCACAGTATGTGTGTTTAAAAAAGTAGTACTACCACACTTTCAGAAATACATATCTGGATCACTGCAAACACCAGACATCACATGATGCATTGCAAGGTGCATTAACCGTCTTGCATATTATTGCCATATTTGAAAACGATTATACTAACCACTAATGTGCTCTTAGACGTGTTCATGCCTGATTTTCTTGGCACCAAAATTCCTCATTACATCCTTGAATTCCAGTACCCAAAGAATGTAAGTCTCAATGGACATAAACATTGATGGCTCAGTATTTCCTTAAACATGGTAGAGCACAGTCTGGTTTTCACCAAGAACATAGACAACAAAGGCTCTCTGCCGGCATTAGTCACCGGCATTGTTAGGAATATACATACACCGGGGTGATAATTCAGGTTGAGAGCAGGGGTGTAGTTTCAGTTAATTAAAGTAAAAGGGTACAAATGATACATTGAAAATGATGCTGCAGTCACGTGAGACATAGAGAGTGCTAAGGTGGTAAATGCAAGTAAAGTTAGTAACAAAGCCCTGCGAAAACTGAGCTTTACAGTATATAGAATCTAACCATGCCATTAAACTATCTATCTGTTGAGGTGATAACGAAAATAAGCTACTTGCCACGCTTGATTTTTGTGATAAGTTGACACATCTTTATAAGGCTTGATTTAAATGGGAATATAATAAATTGCCAGCATAATATTCACTCCCTTTTCTCTCTGGGTTTTTCTCTTAACGGATACACCTGTGACTTAAAAGAAAAAAGAAATCTCTGATTTATGCATTTCAGATCGCATGAAACGGTTCATAATTCCTGCATCATTAAAATAGAAAGTAATAAAGGAATGTGTTTTTATAACTTTTCATATTTAGAACGATTACATTTCCCAATTGAACCGATGTATTCACTGACATGTACCCTTAATACAGTAATGCTTCATCCAAATGATGACGTCTCAGCTCTTTATAAACTGTGTTATCAGGATATCTAATGGCTTCAGTTAGAATAAATCACTGGAATAAAGAGGGTACAGATTAATTTCCATGGTTACATTTTAACAACAGCTTTACAACTACACTCTGTGTTTCCCACTTGCTTCACCTCAGCACCCTCGTCTGGCCTGGCTCAGCGTCAGCTCTCTGTGATGCTGTTTCTCTGATACATCCTCTCACTGTTTTATCTTTAAGTCCCCTATTCAAACAGCAGAAAGCTCACATAAAGTCAATTATAAGTTAATCATTGAATGGCATGAACAAACAATACAATAAGCAAAATAATGATGCTGTTCAAAAAGCCATTTGTGTTTTTTACTCTTGATATACTTGTGTTAGAGTACCGGCATGAGCACGGTGGTTTAGTGGAGTCTTGAAGGTTATACACATCATATCTGACTAATGGCCCGGCTCTCTGTACATGCTCATGCTAATCACTTCTATGATTGATAGCGCTGCTCTAAAGCACTAATAGCATCATTAGCTGCAACTGTTGTGGCAATCTCGGCCCTGAGCTTTCCATTCCCTCGCAGAGATTTCTTTATCCTTTCCTTTCTTATTTCGGAAACGACATGTTCATTCTAAATCTAATTGGCTTTGAATTATTTGTAAAGACAAGGTAGAGCGTAAATATTTTTTAATTTGTCCCACTGCGGCCACACCCATATATGTTAGTCCAGCTGGGGCTTTTGGTTTCCTTGGAAACCTCAGGAGAAACTCTTGGGGTATGCAGTTTTCTGGAAAAGGCACAAAATACTAAAATAAATTGAAAATATAGCTCTCGTCCTGCAGCTCTTCCCTCTCTTGCGTATGAACGGACTTCATACAGTCACCTGTCCGAGTGCCAGTCATTTCATTCAAACAGAATTGTGATTGTGATCTTGAAGCATTTACTAGTTTCATTTCTATAAGAATTACCAACTTTTAATGTTTTGAGATAACATAGCTCTAACTAGCTACATAAACATGACTTGAGTTATCCACAGCTGATTGCCTTTGGTTAATGTTAGCAGAAAGGTTAACTATTTTTTATATAGTCTTTCTGATATTTACTCAGGTTTTATTGTGTTTTCTTTTTTTATAGACTCTCTTTATGATAAGTTATTCTTATGGCATCTGAGTTTGTAGGACAGCTAATGCTAATGCCATCTCTCTTTAACCACTTCTGATTGGCTAAAGTCTCCTTTCACAGACTATGATTTCTATCTAAAAAAATCTGTTAGAAAGCTGCAGCTAATTCAGAACGCTGCTTCTCGACGTACCACATTTCCATTACTGTTAATGGAAACTTAATCTGTTGCCTGAGTTTCGAATTGTAAAAAACTTGCATCATTTGTTTTTCTTCTTTTCTTTGAGACCTTCTACACAAAAAAAGCTGCTTAATAAAAGCTCCACCAGCCTGTGTATTATACCTGCAGCGAGTTGTTGTTGAACTGGACTAAAAAACAGAAAGATAATAATGAATAAAACACCAGGGTAGAAGATTACTGCATGACTCTTTATTTTTCCATTACTTAAGATACAGAATATTTTTCAATAGTGATTAATTAGCTTTTTACATCAATTGTTTGGTCAGAATGTAATGTCAGAGAATGGTGGAAAATGTTGTCTTAAAATAACTTTTTTGTTTGACCAAAAACCCCACATTCTATTATTTTAAAGATAACAAGTTTTACAAATTGAGGAGCTGGGGAGAGATATTGTTTGTATTTGTTCTCAAAACAACAAGATGTAAAATAGTTATAGATTTATATTTTGTTGACTGTCTCATTATTTCAGCTGCAAAATAATACAATAGAGACATTTAAAGAATATACCAGGCACCCAAAAGGTGATTACTCTGTAATGTAAGTTTGTTCGACGTGTGATCCCACAGCTCTGCAGATCTATACTTGCTTTTAGCCTCTTGTAGTTGACTATCAATGTTTTCATCAAACAAACGCACAACAGTAAAAGCTACTTCTCAGCCAAGCTCACAAACGTAGGTATATTCTTTCTGCTTAAAATATAGAAAGGCAATTAAACAGTGGCAGGTGGAAGTGGAATACCTGCCAAGCTCAAGCAGTGAAAAACAGACCCAATATGCCAGTGAATATTTAATTTCCCAATATGTGACATTTAACAATTGTATTTGATCACAGGACTGTGTTTGTTGGTTTTCCCGCTTCTTGGTTATCATAAATTATTTTGTGCCTGGTTTTTCTTGGCACAAAACTGGGTAATGGCACTTTGTTCCAAAGCAACCCATACAAAACGTTCTTCATGTTTGGAAGGAAGAGTTAAAGATTGACAATCACGTAATGAATTATTTCAAATGTTATATCGTTATCCGTGTTCATTCACGCAAATGAATAATACGTTTAACTGCAAACGTCAAGAACTTCCATTACTCTAAAAAAGCCTAATTTACCATTCCATTGGTTTCATTTGCTCCAAATTCATTAGAGCAGGGGTTTTCAAAGTGGGAAGGTGAGCCACCTGCCAGAGAACAAAAGAAATGCCGCGCCCCCCCTCCCAATTATTATTATTATTGATATTATTGTCAATGTTGATGTTGTTGTTGCTATAATGCAGGGGTATTATTATCCAGTGGAATGCCCTTACCTACTGGCCTAGTTAAATCAAAGTGGTTACTTTTTTTTGGCTGGGCAGTGTAATTTTACTCACCGTCTTATTTGACTTTCTCAGGACTTAAAATAGTTTTTTGGGGGCAGACACCCACAAAGAAAAAGGTATATTTACACATGTAAGGTCATCATCTTAACAGTTTGTTATGCTCATCGTGTCACCCGTGAGCAGATCATCAAGTTGGCCTATAACAGCTGAATGCGGCGATTACCATCTTGTTCATCAAAACGCCTCACAAACTTATTAAGATCTAAGCTTTAGTGCGTTTTGATTCAATGCTGAGTACAGCCAAACTTGACAGTCTCTTCTTTGTCATTTTAGACCTCAAATACCTCATTCCTTCCGGCTGGTCCGAATGCTTCTCGTTTTGCGACGTCCCGTTCAAATGAAATCGCCGTCAATCACATTTCCTCGCTCGCGCCAGGGCCGGGGGAGGGGTTACAAGGCTTGCGTCTTGTGCTGCATTCACTTGCACTCAGACATTAGGAATTTTCTCTCATACATGTCCGATGAGCCACAACTTTTATTTCAAAAACAAAGCTGCCAACTGGGGTGGCAGCCGGGGTGGCAAGGCTGTTTTTAATGTGTCAGTTGCCACCCCGGTAGATCCACCCCTGCTTGACCGGTACTTGCTTTTGATCAAAGTCAATGCGGAACACCCCCACTCACACAGCTAGACGGAGGTGAAGGGAATGAGCACTTTTACAGCCTTTTTGGCGAGGTGGGGAAACTCGATCTCCACAGACAGCCAAAAGTGTGCAAGTGACGTTTTCTGCCAGACGCTGTCTCCTCTCTCACTTTAGGTAACTTCACTAAGAATGTTTCCGCTCGCATAAAGTTAGCTGAAGTTAACTAGCTAGATTTCACTGTTTCTCGTATTTTTTTTCTCACGCTGCGCGCCTCACACTTTAAAAACCGCTGCATTAGAGTAACATAAAGCATTTACACAAACATTTTTTTTTAAATAATTAGAAAAGTCAACATGTTCATTTTGGTTCTACAGCAATGAAACTGCAACTACAAACTGCCATTACCATTCCTTCTTACTTTTGATGAATTAAAGAGATGTGCAGCTTCCTGTGTGTCATGTCATTGCCTCTGCCTTGCTGCATTTCTAAAACACCAAATTGAAAATATGGTTATATAGTATTGTATTTAGTATTACAGCTGCTGAGGTGTTGTTTTCCTGTAGAAGATGATGGGTGGTCGGGGTTAACAAAGAGAGCGTCTGGCCGGGGGGTTGGGGGCTCTAAAGGGCAGGGGTGTGTGTGCAGAGGGCGGCTGGGATGCTCCCAAACTGTCAGGGAAGGAACATTTAGGTAGTGTCAGCTGGGGAAGATTATTAAGACTTTAAGTAATTATAGATAATCACATGGATGAGAATCCAATTGTTTGGTTATTATAACAAGTACACACTTTGACCACAAAACAAGTGAAGGACTCATCCAGCCCTTCAAATACCCACCAGCTTCTCATTCAAATATGTATGTTTGAACACCTCCATCTTTTTGTGGTGATTAGGGCCTCTAGACATTTTAAAAGGCCTCCTGTTCATTCTAGATGTGAGCCAGGTGTTGGGCCTGATCCAAAACAACTGCTCCCTACTGTCTTTAAATAAGGGAGAGTGGCAGTTTGACATAAAAGAGAGGGAGCAGCATTAACATATGCTTAGTCAACCATTTAATAGCAGTTTTAAAAGCACGGGATGATGTCCTACAGCATATATGTCTATATAATTAGCTTTTCCTGCTGCTTTTGATCTTAAATTGGAAACTGCTGTTTTGACGTTTGTTCTTTTTGGCGCCTACAGTTTCAGAGGACAATGAACTTATACACAGCTGTCATAAATATGGACAGCTTTAACGTTACACGTGAATTTTTTCTGATTACATTACTTAAATTAAAACTATCCAGCAGTGCAATAGGACATATCAAGCCAGATAATATTAGTAACTCTGAGCTAACTGATGATACTCCCTGGCGGCAGATAGTAGCAGCAGTTAGCGTTTAGTTAAATTAAAATAAGCTAAAATAGTATAAACCAGATTTAAAAGTAGTCTAAATATTTCAATAACAGTGTATTACAGGATTTGAAAAAATGTGCTGGGGGTTTGTGATGAATGGAATCAAACAATTACGACGATACAAACAAATGGAAAGTAATAAAACGGAATGCTGCTCTTTAATGTCTAAGCTGGACTCTGAGGAAAGTAAACAGACCTGTCATATACAATCTGAGAGATGGACTGTTCATAATAAAGCAGAAGAGAAAAGTATTTGGGCTCTAATCCAACAGTAGAATGTGTACGTCTATTCTCTGGCAAACAAGAAGCTAGTGTAAAGATCTGAGAACTGCTTTCATGGGATATAATTATTAATCAGAACAATTCCACCTCTGTTCTTGTGAACTCTAGCTCACCTCATAAAACTCAAAAAAGTTGTGAGGGGTTGACTCAATAAGAAGTGCTGCACTTTGTCTTGGTTTAATGAATATTGTGCCTGATGATCAAAGCATTTATTCAAAAAGGATTTACCTGCCAAAGACATGACGTTTCACAGAGCTACATTTAAAAGCATTCTTTGCCTATTAAAACGTTTGTTGTGCAGACAGACTGTGGCCGGCGAGGATGGTAACATGAATTGACCATCTGCCCTGGACATTTTCTCTCCTGTCCACACTCATGCCAGGCAGATTTTGCTGGTGTTGATTTGAATGGCGGTGATTCGAGAAGCGGCAGGGAATTTTCGTACTATTCATTAAGCTCACATCCAGCTTGTTAGATGTATCACTATGAGGGGAAATTAGGGGAGACTGATGAGGTAGACTTTTGGCGACCTCGTGGCCTCGTCAGTCCAGGCAGGAGAGAGCTGTCTTCTCTCTTCGTCGTCTTTGTTATCAGCAGCGTTGGTGTTACTGAATGGGGTGAATTTGAATGCCATCGCCAACCAGCGCTTCCATTCTAATAGAGAGTCCCAAAAGGTGAGAGGGAAGAGTGAAGGGAACAACAATTAGTCAGTGAGCTTGTTATTAACACGCTGATGTTTAGGCAGTGATGTTTAGTCATGGTGGCGATGAGGCAGCTGTGAGTCAGCTTTATCATCTTAGGCCTGGCTGAAACAAAAACAGCTCATCAGTAATGGAAGCAATTCACTTTCACCTCATTGATTGAGCTGAAAATGACTGGAATCTGCTATCTATTAGTTGCAATAACATGCTAATCTGCAATTGTTTCATTCTAACTGTTGAGGAATAAAACCATCATTTTGAGCTTGCAAAGGGAAATTCTGAAGACGTTTCATAGGTATTCTCAAAGTACTTTTAGCCTCAAGACACTTAATAAAACTAAATCTTAACTTGACCTGTGCCCTGCATGTGGAGCTGCACTTACAGTACAGAATGAAAACGATTCTATTCAGCTGCTCTTATTAAAATAAGACATGAATGAAAGTCCCCCTCTAGTCCCCCTGTGGTCTCTTCTTACCTCAGTGAAGCATTGTTCCTTCCCTGCCTAAGGCTAAATTATAGCTGAGTTAATTGTCTTCATCACAGTTAAATGATCAGTTTTACCTAAAGAGGCCTTTTTTTCAATTTTCTAAGAGTTATGTCACATCGTTCCCCAGCTGCATTGACAGCGCTGCTGACTACAGGTAGAAATATCTCTGCAGTGTTTCTTTTGTTCTGTGTGAGCCAGGGTATTAAAAGCTTTGCATCAAAGCGAGTACAGAGTCAAGTACAAACGGCTATTATCTATAATATTTGATCTATGATTTGATTGATCTGTATTTGTATCTTGGGACATCCTTTACAGATTGGTACTGCAGATCCAAACAGGGAAAGGGCTGTCAGAGAACTCCTTGACATTTAGTGAAATCAGAAACTAACTCTAGATTTGCTTTAAAGGCAACTTAAACCATTTTGATCTTAACAAAAAAAGGAACTGACTTTTTATTATGTTTTCTTTTCTATTATTATGTATTTTTAACATTAAGTGTAGTCTTGTTCATTAAGCAATAATTGTATTTGAAAAAATAAAACATTATTGTGTTTAGCGCTTTCAGTTCTTTCTGAAGAAGCTTTAAAACATCCACTGACCAGCAGGCATATGACACGTAAAGTTAACAACTAAGCAAGCTATGGAGCAGATATTTCCCATTGGAGTTGGGGATCACATTAAAAAGACATTAAATATTGGAGTTACATTTTTCATGTGGATCCCAAGCAATTGTTTGCTAACACGGTAGTCATTGTTAGCAACTGTATTGGGTGGTTGTTTACTAGTATTGTGTGTTCAGCTGGTCCGCTGCACCGAAGTGGCCCAAAAATAAGTTATTGCTGCTTTGAAGGTATGATGTGTAGTTTTTCAATTTTAAGATGGAGCTATGGAGCATTAAACAAGATATTGTTCTCACGCAAGTTAACAATGCTACTGCTAGGTCAGATACAGTATATATTACGCAGGTTTCAAACATTAAATACAAATCCACTTCATGTTTTATGAAGTGGGAAAGCATTCAACATGTTTGATAGACCTCAAAGATACACCCACTCATGTAACATTTCGAAGTATACAAAAAGAACAGAGATTGCTTTGTCTGCTTTCATTTAATTGCTTTAATTTTAAATTAAGACTCCTATTCCGCGAATCCGCTGTTGTGCTATTCACCAATTTTCTTTTTTCAAAAACATTCAAGGATACATTAACATGAATCTATGAATGTTTAATTGTGTTTTTTTATTTACAGGCTGCTCTCTGTCGACCAGTTTACCACTACGTGTCCTTTGATCTGAGACAATGTTGTTGGCGAAAGCGTGCAGGAATATTTTATAGGAAATGCAGGCCATGGTACCTTAGCCATAGAGTGCTGTGTAAATGGATCTGACGCTCGGTTTGGATATATCCTTAATTAATCAGTGATTTCCCTTATGTTTTAGAATTGCAAATTGGATATGTTAAACCTTTGAGCTATTCTTTACACTGACTGCATAGACTGTGAAACGCTCTTTATGGCTGTAAGTTAATTATGTGTGTGTGTGTGCGTGTGTGTGTGTGTGTGTGTGTGTGTGTGTGTGTGTGTGTGTGTGTGTGTGTGTGTGTGTGTGTGTGTGTGTGTGTGTGTGTGTGTGTGTGTGTGTGTGTGTGTGTGTGTGTGCGCACGCGCGCATGTGTGTGTGTGTGTGACCGATGCAAAAAATAGATGTAAGAGAACCAAACTGTGCGTGCATTGTCTTGACATTTCAATAACACATCCCTGTTCTTTGTACTTTGTCCATTTATCCATTATACATGGGGGTGTTTAACTCATTCAATATTCTGATAGGCCTTGTTCCGCTATTTGGGAATGACGTTTTTTTTTTTGTGCGAGCATAATGTGCTAATGTGATTTTTGTGTTTCTACGTTAATTTCTTTTGTTTTTGTGAAAGGTTTTTTTAGGATTGTGTGGGCTCCATAACTCCGGAGATAAAAATGTATTTTCATCACATATTCAAATATGAGATCACAGCAGTGTTGCCGAACATCGGGCCAAACAATGAAAAGCAACGTTTGCTCAAGTCAAAATAATGTCATGCCCACACACTTGGTTGATCTTGAAGCATATTAGGTATTCAAATTGTTGTGTTTTATCATAATTCGGTTAGCCTCGCTGATGCATGTCTAAAACAATCTGATGTTGTGAGCATTTTTCTGAGTTACACATTGCATACAAGAGAGAGAGAAGATGGTATATTCTAGTACTAGACTCCTGGTACTAGGATGGGTTAAATACAGAGGCCAAATTTCACTGTGTGTGCTGTGTGCTCTGCATGTGTGACCATTAAAGAGGGGTTTCATCCCTCCGATTCTATATTCTGAATCAGGATGACTTTTTTCAGTTTTCTTGTACCTCAGAGCAGCTCACATCAGGAACTGGGAATGAATAATAACACCGTTTTTCATCACACAGAGAAAATGCTCTCCCCTGTAATTAGCAGAAGAACACTGATGAATGCTGATGAGCACCTTGAATTTGAATTGTATCAAACAAAGTATTTACGCATTGAGTGAACAGGAGCACTTAAAGGTAGTTGGCTCAGAGGCCTATTTACTTTTATTGATGAAGTGGTTTTAACTTGACTGTTGGAAATAGACGGTTTGTTGGCACACCGAGTACGAACCAACACTTTACAATAAAGCAGACAAAATGGTAAAAAAAAGAAAAGGAGGTTTCAATGAGAAACAAGGTGAAAGGATATTGTCCTTGCACAATGTTCTTAAAGGTTGATGTTGTATAAGCCGCGTTCACACCGGAGTACTTTTCCCCTTTAGTTACGTTAGTACCCCTTATGTTGCGTTCACACCAAAAAGAGTACTTAGTGCTGGGAACTTTTACCCCCATAGTGGTACTATCCTGGGGGGGAAAAGTGCCCCAGTTGGCTGGGCGAATTGCAAACCACGCCCCCTAAAACTCTGAAAAGTGTTGTGAAGCCGCCATTGTATTTGTGGCATTAGCATTATTAGTATTAGCATTAGCCCCATGCACCAACGGAGAAAGAATAACTTATGGCAACACAACAAAATACATGGGAGCGATGGAGTGATGAGGAGGTGTCGGCGTTCTGGAGATTTACTCGGAAGGCTTCAGTAGAAGCTGCTGGGAGTCCCAGCAGCTTCTACTGAAGCCAGTCCCTAACTCCGGGGACTTCCGGTTGGGGACTTCGGGCGGCAGTATACGCCGTGAACTGGTTTGCGACCTGCCAGTAAAACCAAAGCAGAAGAAGACGAAGTGACGTCAGCGGCTCATTTGCGTAATCTTCCCTCAGGGAAAAGTACTCCGGTGTGAACGAGATTGGTACTTATTGCCCTGGGGTAATAAGTGCCGGGGCAATAAGTGCCGGCACTAAGTACTGCAAAGTACGAAGTGTGAACGCAGCTATAGAATGTGTTTTTACAAGGAGCCAAATGGCTAAAAGACTAAAATACTGCTAAATACGCGGTGTGAACGCAGCTATAGAATGTGTTTTTACAAGGAGCCAAATGGCTAAAAGACTAAAATACTGCTAAATACGCGGTGTGAACGCAGCTATAGAATGTGTTTTTACAAGGAGCACATTGGCTAAAAGATTAAAATACTGCTCTAGTCCAAGTTTCATGGAAGATAAAAGAAGAGGAATGGAACCATTGCACATATTGGGGGCAGTTCATCCTACCTTTGTTAACTTTAAGGTGCTGGTTTTATGTGGCAGGTTCGATTATTTCTGCACACCTTTCTCCTGGGAATACATTAAAGCGTTGGCAGTAAGAGCAACATAAATCACTGTAGAGTTTTTGGCTTTCTGTTCAATGAAGACCGAAACATTTATTCATAATATACATTGGTGGTTAAACTGACCTCAGTTTTGGGAGCTGCATGCTGGAGATTAGTTCCTGCTGCTGAGTTTTTCTCCCAAAAAAAAACATTTAAACTATGATCGTTGAGTTTTATTGAATACATTTGTCTTTTTATGAAAATAATAAATAAACCAGTTGGGGTGGAGAACAACACCTGTAACCATGGTAACTGAACACTTAACAAGTCTCAAATTATATAAAAGACCATAGGCACTTGTGTTTTATAGAAAATACAATTGGCAAAATGAGTTAGATTTCACTGAGAAAACTTGAATTGCACTTGTGTTTAATTTACTATCATAAGACTAAAACTATGGAAAAATGTTAAAAGACAAAGGCTAACATTTTATGAAATAGCAAATAATAATTGTATCAAAAAAAGCAAGGACATTTGCCTCACTTCCCTTTATAATACAAACACAGTAGGTTGCAAAACAGAAAAATCAAACCACCATGAGGGTAAAAATGAGTTGAAAGTGTGGTGGAATGCACATGTGGAGCATTTCTCCTCTGCTGCACAAACCTTCACATGCATGCACACAGCAGCCTCTCATTGCACCGAGGCTGTGTGGCTCAGCAGCAGCAGCAGCAGCAGCAGACAAACAGAGGGGGGCGAAGGACGGTGCGAGTTAGCACGGAGAGAGACAGGCGCTCTCATCAGTGACGGACTCTCCGGCTGTGTGGACAGAGCTGTGGCGCAGGAGGAGGAGGAGAGGTGCAAACGGAGGACAAGCCGCCGGAAAAACCGGAGCAAAAGAATTGAGGAGCAAACTGCGAGAGACCTGGAGGGAGGAATGAGAGATCAGTGAGGGGAGAGAAGTCATTCGGAGCGGGGAGAGGGAGGATTAAGCTGACAAGGACACAGGGGGAGGAAAGTGCACAAAGAACCCTTTCCTGACAACGGAGGAAAAGCGGAGGAGTTCGTTCGGAAAGTGAAAAAGAAGAAGAAGAAGAGGAGGTGGATGAGAAAAAAAGGAGACTGACAGGAGTTGAGCTCACGGGGCTTGACTGACACAAGAGCGAAGCGGAGGAGGAGGAGCGTGAGGGCAAGTTGATGAATTTGATATGGGGAGAGTATTTTTAGAAGGAGGAGCAGAGACATGAGAGGAATATTGAGATTAGAGATGCTGTGTTTGAGTGGGGGTGAACAAACTAGGGTGGAAGAAGAAGAAGACAAATTGAAAAAGGAGGAGAGATGTTGAGATCAGAGTGTGACAGAACTGATTATCGGTGCTCGTGTTTCCCGCAGGAAACAGATGTGAGTGTATGTCCGTGTGTGTGCGCATGAGTGCATCGTCTCCATGTGAAAGAGTGTTTTAGCATGTCTCTTACTGTGACTGGCGCTGGGAAGCAGGTCCGCTACAAGATGAAGCTCCCTGTGGCTCCCTGCAGGACATAATAACACTGGTTAAAGCCGAGTGGGAGGAGAGACTGGGGACACACCGGTGACATCAAGAAGAACTCAAGGCTCGAAAAGTGAGACTGCAAATTGGGACAGAAAACAAATGAGCATCGAAGACTTTTGTGAATGTAATTAAAGCTTGTATTTAATAGACAAGGACCTGGTTGCTGCCTCTGGCTCGCTATTGGGAAGTCAGTAAAGCAAAAAAGGAACACATGTAACTCAGAAGAAGAGAAACCACAGCGCTAGAACAAGGCAAGCTCTCCTTACAGACAGCACCACACTGACAATTCCCTCTCCCCCATTATTTTAATTACCTTATTTTCTTTCATTAGTTTTGTTTGTGTCCTCTCAGCTTAGCCCTTGGTATTTTGTATTCTATCCTCCTCTCCCCATTTCTCTTCCCCTCCCTCTTCCTCTTGCTTTCGCTCTCTCTGTCTCTTCCTCTCTTGTTCACTGTCACACTAACTGCAGTGGATGTTGGAGTCACTCATGTAGAAGCCACCTTGCTTGGAGCACATTTGCCCAGCAGATTTTTGTTGGATGATGAGAGCACTCTTAGATTGAGCGACCGGGAGAGATGACCAACAAGTAGCCTGGCTGCTGCTGAGCTCCACTAGAAGAGGAAGGACGACTTCACAACCCACTGATTTCCTTGGGGGTACTCGTGGGTATTACGTTTACATATATTGTAATATTTCAGTTAAGACTGCATGGACCATTAGTATTCAAAAAGCCAAACAAAAATCCTGGTGTGGATTACAGTAGTGGATTTGTCCTGGAGCTACATGTGGGCCCCAGCGCTCGAGGCCTGGCTGGGAAATGAAGCCTTTCCCTCGGCTGTAGGAGCGCTGTGTGCAGCTATGGCCCTGGAGGGGCACTGTCTCCGGAGGGGGTCTCCAGCGATCATCAGGAAGGGTCATCAGCAGCGTCCTGCCAAGCCAACTCTGGCTGGAATCACTTCCACCCTGCTATCAAGGACACGCCTGCACGGCCTCAGGCATGTTTGCCTCCCTGGTGGCTCTGTGGGCCGCAGGGCCTTCTGGCTGCTGGCCCTCTGCACCTCACTGGGGCTGCTTTTATCCTGGTCCTCTAACCGCGTACTGCACTGGCTCTCCTTCCCCACACACACTAGGATCCACACAGAGTGGGCCAAAGAGCTGGCCTTCCCCACGGTCACTATCTGCAACAACAACCCTATCCGCCTCTACAAGCTCACCAAGAGCGATCTGTATTTTGCTGGCCACTGGCTGGGCCTGCTACTAGCTAACCGCACAGTGAGGCCCCTGGTTCTGGACTTACTTCAAGAGGACAGTCGGCCCTGGTTCCGGAAGCTTTCAGACTTCAAACTCTTTCTGCCCCCAAGAAACTTTGAAGGGACCAACCTGGAGTTTATGGACAGACTGAGCCACCAACTGGATGAAATGCTCCTCTCATGCAAATACAAGGGAGAGATATGCGGCGCACACAACTTCACTTCTGTAAGTCCACTTTTCTGTTTTCTTAAAGCTTTTTGCCAGCTTCGTCTCTTATCTCCTTCTATGTTGTCTTGACTGTCAATTAGCCCAGTTTAACATCAACTGCTGTGTAAAAGTTGCAAATGCATTACATCATGCTGAAACAACACATTTCTTCATTTCATTATCATGTGGGTGGGTGTTCTCTTGTTTTGGACACTGCATTAATGGCTAAGTTATAAGGCTGTAAAAGCACAATATACACGCTGTTGTAACTTCCTGTTATAGCTGACTGCTGGGGCTTTCTTGGTCATCACATAAAAAGATTAGCAAATGTTTTACTGCATGGTGCAATTATTAAATCACCACCAGAGCTTTTGGTAAGTTTACGGTTGTTCAACAAGAAAATGCATTGAGCTTTCGCAACGTAGAAAAAAACATGAAAAACTGTTAGCATTGGTTTTATAAAAAAGGATGAAATGGGTCATATTTGAGCTTGTGCATTGAATAGCTACTAGTGCAAAACCACAATATCAAAAAGTTTGTTTTGCAGTGCTGTGCAGCCCCCTAGGACTTCTCTGATACGTCTCATATCTGTCTTCCTTTCTGTGTGGGTGCTGGTGGGTTCAGGGATTTTTGTGCCTGCTGTTTCTTGTACACTCCCATGGCTCGACTGAACCATGGCAGATGTCTTCTCTGCAGTATTTCAGAAGCTCAAACCGTGTTTGAAACTTTTCCTTCTGTGTTCCTTCTTTCTATCTTTGTAATGTATTATCAAAGTCAGTGACTGACAGGAAAGTGACATGGCAGATCAATACCTGTGTGCAAGCTGTGCATGTTTTGCCAAATGGATGATCTAGTGTGTCGTACGGTTGGGAAGATGTTTTCCCATGTGTTTGTTTTGTGTCTGTTTGTAGTATGTTGAGCTCTTAAGGTCACTGTAGAACTCTGGCTCTTGTAACATAATAGTTGAAAGTCCTGCTGCCGTTACTACAAGTAGCCACAGATGTCTCCAAATGTTCCTGAATGGTGATATAAAGAATAACACAGTGTATACTCTCTCTACAGCTCGATTGTGTAAAGATATGATCTAATGATATTACAGGGCAAACACTGCCTTATAGTTTTGGAACTGAGTGCGATTTGCCTTTTTGCAGATGGAAAGGACCGAAATAATGTTTTATTTGTTTATAGAATAACCTAATCTAACTAATTTTGTTCTCGTGCATTTTTCGATTGTGGGGGAGCCTTTTTCATTTATTTTACATGACACATTTGTTATTGCATCCTGTCGCTGCATCCAAAAATAAATGAGTTTGGGTGGAGCATGACGATGCTTGGCTACAATCACTGCTGCCATGATCAATGGAAAGCCTATGACCCTTGTAAATGAGCAAATTCACAGAGAGATATGAGGAAAAGTCCGTTTTCATCAGTCAAATTATTGTTTTCATAATTTATAATGAAAAAGATAGGTCAACATTTGTGGCATTGTCAACATTCCAATTAAGGGAAACGCATCTAACTTCTCGAATGCCAAGCATTCACACATGTCATGCAGTGGACCACCAACATTGAAAACGCAGCTATATGAAGGCAGTGTGATAGCAATCAGCACTTAACCAAGCATGAAAATGTTCCCTTCCTTTCTCTAAATGCAGTTTATAAAATCACACACTCATGCATTGTATTAGTCTTGTAGAGGCTCAGGGTCAGCAGTAACGTGATTTGATCAAATGTAATGTTTTTTACTTGTTCCTGCTCTGGTGGATGGAGCTGCTCTTTTTGTCCACTTTGTCCTGTCTGTTTGCCCTCTATCAGAAACAGACGTAATGTCTCAGCCCACTGCCATACAAATGAAGTGCTTAATCAAAAGCTTGCCCTCAAGCCAGTATCCATTAACAATATTTCGAAGCGGCCACATCCGTTTTACTGCACAAAGAAATGTTCCTTCTTCGTTGAATTGAAATGCCAGTGTAGCATTAGAGATGTTGTGTAAGTATGTTTATATTCCTACTCTGTTTGTTGATGTGCTGGCAATGCTCACAGGTCAGTATTTATGTCAAGGTAATGCTTTCACGGGATGTGTATTCACTAGAATGAGCGACTGCCATTATGCAGACTGTGATGTGAGATCAATTCAACCTATGAGCCGTTTGTTTCAATTTGAGTGCAGAAGAAGTTCACCAGAGCTGAATTGGAATTTAATGTGTCTGAACATTGTGTGAGTATGGATCAGGCTGCTGCTGATGGAGAGGAAAATGTGCTTTGAGAAGAGATGGTGTGCAAATGTGAAAAAAGCAATCTTTAGATTCAAGATTCAATATGTACAATAACTCTATGAGTAAATCCAAAGGGGGTGAGACCATGAAGGAATGAGTTACAAACACATTGAAAGTGTCTTACTTATTTTGACCCCAATATCACTGAGACCAGTAATGATCTATATAAGAATGAACACGTTTAAGTGTTTCTGTAGTGATATTTGGGTAGCTAAATGGACAGTGTTAGGTCAGCTTTACTTGGCAGATCCGCGCCACATTGAAGCAACAGTTCTGCCTGCTTCCTCATCTTGCTCTACCTCATAGAAGGGGGCCTTATACTGTTAACGGGCCCTCAGTGATTTTGCTAATCTCATTAGCCTGCTGCTGCAAGTCAGCAAAGACTCCCCGAAGCCTATTCATTATCACTGCATTTAGAGCACTGCCACTCTTAGACCAGAAAAGATGCTACAACAAGATTAAACAGGGGATAGGGAGCACACACACACAGACTTGGGAGTAAATCAACACAGGAATCCTTGTGTAACCTGCATGCACGATTGTTTGGAGGATCGGTGAGATTTGATGGAGGCTGGTTATTACAGGATTAAGAGTACTGAGGGAAGCTTTGAACTGCCAAGCAGCAGGAGGTGTGGAGGGAGTAGAAAGGTACAGCTAGAGGTTAAGAATGAAAGAAAAAGCATCTGGTTGGGAATACAAATGTGTCCCATATATCTGGCACCACCTCTTGCAGCAGGGGTACACCATGTGCTGCATCTAGGTTAATGTGGACTTGTAGAAGGCTTGCTAATCAATAAATCTATTAGCGTCATGCTGTAGTTTATGGTGGTCTAATTTTTACTCCAATACTGATGTTCTCAGCCACCCACAGCAAGTCCCAATCTAACAGCCGGGGATAACAGCACTGGAGTGAGGCGCACAGGGTCAGGAAAACCATTCACAATCAAATGTAAGTGATACCTTATCAAACCACAGCTAGCTCAGCCTCCCCCGTGGGACAGATACACATCTCGCTCTCTCTGAGCTCTATCGAGGTAAAGATAACTGTGCCTGAAATGACAAATTAAACAATGCTCAGATTTGGAGAGCAGCACCTAATCACACTCCTCTGCAGGGTGTGAAAAGGGTGAACCTCTTTGCCTGGCCAAGGTAATTTATCAACTCTATCCCGAGAGAAATCTCACCACCGCATAACCAGAGCAATGATCCACTGCGCTCCTAAAGTGTTTGGCCTGAGCAGGTTTGCTCAAATGTGTCTTTAGATTGTGAATTCTATAGGCACAATACTGGATGTCAGATATAGGGTTATTAATGGTTGCGCTTTTTATTGAAGCTGCTTCAAACTGTTTTTTACTCTTAACAAACGATCAAATGTAATATTAAGTCCTTGTAAACCCAGTAGCCTCTGCTCTACAAAGGATTTGACTGTCTTTTAGCTCATTGTTTTGTTATATGATCCTCAGCTTTATGGTTTTGATTTACTGGATGAAGCTATACCCACCCCCTGCTGCAGACAGTACGGAAAAGGGGGAGATCAAATGGAAAACAATTCTTTTTGACTCCAGAAATCTGACTTCACATGAACTCTTATGTTGCTCTGTGTCTTCTGAACCTGTACATTCCTAACTTACATGTTATATGACATGAAAAGGCAATAACATGTCCCTGTTTTCTCAACAGCTTGTTTCTGCTGCATGCACGTTTCAAAAGTTCAGTTCATAAAGGACTAACTATATTTTTCTGTATAGGTAGGTTTTTATTAATAGGTTAACATTTAACTGAAAATGTTAAAAAGATGCAAAGTAAACTTGTGTAGCTCAAGGGGAAGGGGAGTGGATTGATAAAGCAAACCTTTGCTCTGCTGTTAAGTTTCAAATCACATATTGTTGTATGTTTGCCTCTAATCATTAAAGTAATTGTTTGAGTTAATCTTGATTTCCTTTATAATTGTTTTTCTCTTGAATTACTAACCCTTTTGGCCTTTTGCCATAAGGCCCTGTTTCATGAGAGGGTAGCTCCGCCGTTCAACTCTACAGTACAAGGTTTCGTCGATTCAACGTTGCCAGTGTCTGCTCTATAGGATGTGTTTATGGAATATATCTCAGTGCTGGGAAGAGAAGGTGCATGTCATGGATTTTTCTCTGCATTCTTCAGTAAACAGACAAACACATCTCGTTGATTTATTTGCAGCTTCACCTTCTACATTTATTCCGCAGTTCTAATTATTTGTAGTTATTTTCGTCAGTGCTTTGGGAAAACTGAAAAAAAGTCTGCACCACTTGTTGACTCCCCCTCCCCCATTTTACTTTTCGCATAATAAATATAAAGCCAATGAGGAGACTGACAGGCTTATTGTCAGAGAGCCCCACGAGGCCGTCCACAAAGCCTGTTCAATTACCACTGAGCCTGAAGGGCTGCTGATTGAGTTCTAAGCACATTCAGGTAATAATGCAGGCCTCTTCTTCTCTCGTTTGTCACTGAACTTTCAGTAAGACTCTGTAAAGCAAGACCATAAACTATTGATCTGGCAAATAAACAAGGGTGGGAGTCAGGTGGTAGCTGCAGCTCCAACCACAGCGATCTCATTAACACAGGTAACTCCGTGCTGACGGTGCACTGCACTGCAATCTCCCTCTTGAGAACAAATGTCTCGAGTGGTTTCATGGCTTTCTTCTTCAAGCTTATATTAATAACCACAACAGAACGTTGTTAATATGAATGGCCACTATGCTGATCACTGATAGTGCCGCAACCACTGAAGGCCAGCATCCAATAGCTGTTACTGCAGGCCACAGTCAGTCATCCTCATCTCCCGGTGTAATGCAAGACTTGAATGCAGATGAAAAGATTATACATGGATAGTATTTATAAGGTCATTTTAATGCATAAACAACAGGACTTTCGAAAGGTTAGAGTTTGAAATAGAAATGGTTGCCGATCTCTTCTATGGATAAAATTAGCTGAAGCTGTATCCAATATCCAGCGCCCCATCTGAGAGAAATGCATAAGTTATAGTAGATGAGCTTCACATGCTTTATGTGTGTCGAGAAGCCATATCAATAAGCACAACTGGAATTGGAGTCATAATCAGTCTTTTAAATTCATACTAAACCCAACCATAGCTGCCAAGTATGTTCTGTGAGACTAAAGGGATATCGGATGACACAGAGTGACTGATTGCACTATTTAAAAAGCATGTGCTTCAATTTGCTTGACCTGAAGGTTCACCATTCACTTTTTACCCCCTGCGGCTCATGTCCTCCCAACACACACACAAACACATTCTGAACTGACGAGATGTATACTGCTACGCCTACGATACACATATATATTCATTCTCTGAACCTTTGGCCAACATACACCCACCTACACTATCCTCTCTGTATTGTCTGTGTGTGTGTGTGTGTGTGTGTGTGTGTGTGTGTGTGTGTGTGTGTGTGTGTGTGTGTGTGTGTGTGTGTGTGTGTGTGTGTGTGTGTGTGTGTGTGTGTGTGTGTGTGTGTGTGTGTGTGTGTGTGTGTGTGTGTGTGTGTGTGTGTGTGTGTGTGTGTGTGTGTGTGTGTGTGTGTGTGTGTGTGTGTGTGTGTGAGATGGGTACATAAATGGTATTGAAAACAATATAAGAAAACAACTTAATCACACAACAATAAAACATTCGGACCCTGGATTGCTAAAGCTCTTTTGAAAAAGTCACCATGCTAATGATAATGTGAGCTTCTTAAAACTTTTCACCACCTACACTGCTAGTATCTAATTATTATGTAATACTCAGAGTTGTTCGAGTATAAAAAAAACGTGCATTGACAAGATAAGACCATATCAATCAAAGGTTGGTTGAAAAATGGTCTGTGGTCATTCAATGTGAAGCATATTTCTTTGATTTTCAGGCAGTCGTGCAAGTGCTAAGTCAAATATATAAAAGCATTCTGAGAAAAATAATGAATTTACACCTTTGAAATTGAGGTGAATGCTCTTCAGTAGTGAGAACCAATAACAACTTCTATAATAAACCAGCAATTACTCTAATCGCAATGAAAGCAATTATCTTTCTTTATAAGACACTTCAGTCAAAAGTATGATATGGATGTATCAGTACTGATCCTGGTGTGAAGGCAGCTACTAACACTTCAGCAAAATGTGTAATGATTAGGTCACTTTGTGAATGCAAGATCAGACTTGAACACGTGAAATGTGTTGAAATAAGCTTGAAGGCAATACATCTTATTTTAGCCTTGTTAAACAGCAACCGACACACACACACACACACACACACACACACACACACACACACACACACACACACACACACACACACACACACACACACACACACACACACACACACATAAGAGCGTGCAATTAGAGTGTGAAGAAAATAGTATCGCTTTTAATTGCACTTAATCTGCAGTCTTGAACAAAGCTTAGTAGCAAAACTTTATAGAAGCACATTAACGAGAGTTGTTTTGGCATTGAATAAAGTTTTATACATATTTTATGTAACACCTTGGAAACACAAAGAACATCCTTCCATTTTACACACCTACAAAGGTTCTAGTCTTTTGTTTTTGCACTGCATACGACCCTGCGGTTATTAGAGCTCACCGGGGATATAACCACTTTAGCCCGCATGCTTTCGACCTTTGCAGGGCTGATCCTCCTCTGTGGCCAGTGTTATGTGCTGTGGTGCTGCGTAGGTGGAAGTCTTAAGGGATAAGCCCCGCTCTGAGGATGCTGAGGACAAACTGCACCGCGGCATCAGGAGACACAAGTTCCCAGGCCCAGAGCTGAAATTGAAGATTCAGCCATTTTAGAGTTGTTAACTATGCTGTTTGAATCACATTTTGTTCCCTAATATGCATTACTTACATGCATTACTATAGCATCTGATTTACTCAAAGACATGTGGATCATATTATGTCAGACATAACAGCTTTATGTGCAGCAAAATGAAACAGCCATCTCATCTGAATATTCTTGCTTTTATTGGATGCTGTCATGCAATGCAGCTACTATTTCACAGAGCAAATGTGCCTGCTGACAGAATTGTTATGGTGTCTGTTGCTATCAGTCGCAAACAGATAGTAGTTTCTTTATGCACCTCTAGTTTTCTTTTTTAACTTCATATCAGGATGAAGTCTCAAGGTGAGAGAAAGGAGATTGCAGCCACGTCCTAGTCTTCCCTTTTAATTACTGCAGCCTGTCTGCCTTTTTGGCAAACTCTCCCCATCTCTCTAGGCAGGTTGATCAGGGATGAGCAGATGTTTTGGTTGTTGGACATCTCTTAGGTGTGTGTGCATCTGAAGATTCATCTAACTTCCTCCAGCCTTCAGCTGTGGCTCCAGATCAGCCTTTCCCCAAGCAAACCTGTTAAAGTCAGAGTTGAGAGTGAGGGACCACAGCAGAGTCAAATGTAAACAGACTTAAAACAGCAAGTTAATGTTTGTTGTCGCTCGAATCTCACAAGACTGTGTGTGCTTTGAAAGAGGAATCAAAAGAAGAAAAGTGTATCCCAACAGTCCGCTTTAAGGTTATGCAACTTTGATGAAACTCTCTTCCACAGATACTTCTTCGTGGCACATACGACCACGCCAATACTCTCAGGCAACAAGCCCACATTTCCCACAGAGACTTGGTTTGTATTTTATAGATTTTCCGCATGTCAGTGGCTCAGTATTGGACACACCCCTCATCTCGCCCTTTGGATCTGTCAGCTGTAACAGCTTGAGGAATGAGGTATAACACAGGATGTGGTGTGAAGTGGAGATAGCTACAAGTGCACATTTAATCATCTTTCACACCATTAGATTAGAGTTCCACTCCGCTTTATCATTATGGGATTTCAGTAAACCTCGAATATTTCATCCCTTGCTGCAAGACTGAAGAGCCTGTGTTGTTGCAAGGAAGGCTGGGAGGAGAGGGGGTGGGGATAGTTTAGTAAGTCAAAATGAAAAAAGGGGAAACAAGTGGCAAAAGAACAGAGTAACTTGCCAGATTGAACCTGAGCAATATGAAAGAGAGAAACCACTCTGAGATCTTGAGGTTCCGTCAATAATTTAATAGACTGAATGTCTCGTTGTTGTTTGTGCCCATCCTTCAGACGTGAATACCCCGATGAATAATGGAGACACAAGGAACAATTCGCAGCAATTCATCCTGTCTACTTGACAGCACACCCTTTAATTTAACTTTGCCATCTCACACATGCAGCATGCTGTTGTATATATAAATATAGAGACATGAATAATTCCCATTGTTTATGTCTACTGTGGGACGCAGATTTAATAATCAGGAGATTTTCTCAAACTGCCAAACAGACTTAATAACTGAGAAACTGCCTTGTGCTGATTTCAATTTTTTTTTAACCAGTTGTTTTTCAGGCTTCAGGCTCGAAAATGACATTCCCAGAACAAATTACTATAACTTCACTTCTAAAAGGGGTAAATGAATAATCTTTTTTCTCAAAGCAATGATACACCTGTGAGTTGGATGTAGAAAAGTCAGAATAAATATAGAATTTTTTTATTTTAAAGTAAATTCAGATTGAACATGGTAAAAAAATGTAAATTATAATTTCAGCAAAACAAGTGACATTTGACCTTTTTAGAGAGATTTAGAAAAAAAAAACACTTCTGGGGTCCTTTGAGTGGATTTTCCATATCTCTGGACCCCCTCAGTCGATTTTGATGATTGACACCTATTTTTAACCGTTAGAGCCAATAGAATCGAGGGGAAGTTCCTCATATCCATCTAAACATTACCCATTGGTGAATGAGTGATGCGTAGCCAGAATACCCAAAACCGGAAGCTGTCATACACTCTCGTAGCAGCTAATATGAAATCTCCGTTATTGACATAAATATTAGGATCGATTATCAGTAATCATTTTAAAGTGACGCAGACACATAGGATTAACCTATGGATTAACCTTCAGCAGCGTTTTTATCTTTTATTAACTTTGGATCAGAAACAGCAAAAGGTAAGACAATGTCCCGTTTTTGCTACCTAAAGCTACGTTGTGTGATGTCTGGTTTTGCTTCCCATGCCCCATGGTCGCTCAGTGATGATACTTATATTTCTGGAATCTGTGGAATCTCAGCTTGCTAATCGATATCTTGTTTGTGCAGATCCGATAAGTAATAAGGGTATTTTACCTTGAGTTCTGTGCTAAGTGCGTTAGCATTTTTTCACTCAGGGCTAATTCAGAGCCTTTGTCATTACATTAACATTACGTGTTTCGTTTAGCTAAAAATGGTTAATATTGTCTGATAGCTGAATTTCTTCCCGTTAAGTGGATATGACACATTCATAGTTTATTAAATGTTAAGAAACCCTCAGACGCTGTTTCTTGCAAGGTGTTGCGTTTTGCCCTGGGCCTTAACTGGTCATCTGAAGTGCAACTACATACATCAATGTATTTGTTTTGTCCAAATAATGTTTGTTCTGTGCCTCTGAAGTATATTGTTGACACAGTAAACTGTTGGTAGCTTAGTCAGTCTTTGGATATGAGGCAAAATATGGATGTGCAGAAAAGCAGAGATAAAACTTTGCCTTAATTTAAGATAGAAACAAATTCTTGTTGAGCATGGAAAACACATAATGTAAAGTATCTTTTGTCTCAAGGTTTTTTAGGCATGAAGAGACATTGATTATTTCAAAAATCAACTTGTTAAATGTAGGGCCGGAACTCGATTAAAAAAATTAATCTAATTAATTAGAGGCTTTGTAATTAATTAATTGAAATTAATCGCATTTTTAATCACATATAAATATTTGACCTGAGAACAGTGAGAAGCAATTTTTTTCACATGGATTTTAGTATACCATTGAATAATGACTGAATACATAAGCTTAAGCAACAAAACATTGTTTATTTTTTTCAAGGTGGTACTTAACCAAGACCAACAGAAAAGTGCAATTTTTGCCATAAAGTGTAGCAATAGCATATTTAGGAATATAGTACATTTCAGAGATTCAGGTAGCCTATAGGTAGGTAGACCTTCTGTAAACTATAACACTTTGTTTTGTAAGTAAAACACAATACTTTCAAGTACATTCAGAACATTGGAAACCCTGACTATTAGAAAACATCTCTCTGTTGCTTCAGAGGCCATAACAGACTTTGTTGATTTACCAACAGTTGGTTTAAAAAATCTATTCAAGTCCAACTCTCTCAATAACCTTGGCCAAAACAATAAACAGTTCAACATAAAGTGCCAGTTGCACCAACAACGTAATAAATAGTACCATTTAAAATAAAATAAAAAAGTTCCAGTGATTGACCTCAATCCCTCCTATTCTTCCAATATCCTGATGAAAAATAAAATCTCTCTGTTGCATAGGCCACTGTTTGATCAACGCGAATTGGGTGTGGGTCCTTGTACTCCGAGTCGGGCTAACGTCCACGCTAGCTTCCACGCTAGCTGCTATATGTTTTGCATTGAGGTGATACTTGAGGCTTGATGTGCTGCGGTGATATGCAAATTCCTTTTTGCATAATTTGCAAACAACCGTGCTCTTATTGACGCTTCCATCCGTCCGTTTTTTAAAACAAAATGTCCCATCCACGGGGCCAACCAAAGCGGTCTCATCAGCTTCTTCGTTCATGTTTGACTATTGTTCACTTTGGTTTGTTGTTGTCTGAAGTCATGAACGTTAGTTGGTGCTCCAGTATAATCGGTACCCCTGAAACTCATCCAGTGAGAAACGTTCCGAGGTGCAAAAATAAGCGCGATTAAAATGCGTTAATTTTTGTGTAATTAATTAATCTTAATTAACGCGTTAAAGTCCCGGCCCTAGTTAAATGACTTTATTATTATTTTTCAAAGGGTAACCACAGCAAAAGGATAGCCAGGTTGTAAAAACCGATAGGAACTGTGTTTGCTTTCTTGCATTTCTTACATTTGTCTGAATACATACTGGAGGATTGTGGTGCCTTTGGTTGCTTAATGCTGAAGTTGCAGCAGTCTCTGAAAGTTAATTACTGCTCCCTATGCACAGGAGTTAAAAAAAAAGCTCTCTTTATTCTTTCCTCACAACTTTTTGTGTTCCCGACCACAGACTCAAAGACTTTCTGAAAAAGCCCACACAGTACACGCATTGATGTACTGTCAATGTGCTCCCACACTGACCTCCTCAGTAATTGAGACTAGGAAAAAAGATGCTGTTTTTGATTCAAATGAGTAAATGGGAGACATGAAAAACATTTCAAAGATGGATGGAGATGTGAAGAGGGTTAACGACGGAGCCCAGTTGCACATTGGCCCTCAGAAGCCCATCAGCACTGTAGTCTATGTGTCCCTGGTACCATGTGCACAGGTGGCTCTGACTCATTAGTCAAACCCCTATGGTCTGTCTTACGGGCAAAGCAAAATATGTTTCCTATTAACACATTCCCTGCTGAATCCTGCTGTATTGCTGTGGATCAGGACATGTGTGGGAGGCCGCACAAAATAAACGTTTTTTATAGAAAAACAGAGACAAACTCAACTATTAAAACACTTTGTTTTCAGAATCTTTTGAAGTTTTCCTCGTTGAAAAGAACAAAAATGAACATCCTGTCATTATCAAAGGTAAAGGTAACAAAGGCTAAACAAATTAAATCTGTATTCCACAGCCCACGTACCTGTATCCACGCATGGTTCTGACAAAGTTTTATCCAGACAGTAAAATAGGAAGGTACAGTGTGGGAGACAAACAAACAAGGAGGTATAAGCCATGCTGTGCGCAGAAATAAGGCAGCTTGCCAGAATGTCAGAGATTGGTGTCAAACTTGGCAAGATGAAAGTCTTTTTGCAGTTCTCACTCTCTGTCTCACTCTTTTGCAGACACATCCAAATGATACACAGGCCCACCATTAGTTTTAAATACATTCCTGCAGGCAAAACATAATATATGCAGGAGCCATGTAGTGCACAAATACCTGAACATAATGTTGAACCCGGAGACACATCCGCTCATGTAATAGATTCAGAAGCAGAGGCAGAGCCTTGCTTACATTCATGACATGCTTCAGCGTTGTCCTGCTGTTATCAGTCTCTCCTGCATGGTACATGATCCATATGTCGGCAGCACTCATATACTCCTCAGCTCTATCCTGAATGCAGTGTTCATATCATTACTGTCACCAACAGATGGCATTCTGCTGTCTTGTAAAAGCATTAAATCTTCATCAGCAGCAGAAGCAAAGCACACCATGGCTTCTGAGTGAAACGTTTTACCACATTATTAATATATCCACCTCAGCACATAAAAACATAGAATTTGAATTTAACTCGGCTGGTGAACACATTCATGTCAGCATAAAAACCTCAATTTGAAATTTAAATATATTCCTCTCCTTTCTTTTACCCACTGACGGGTAGCAGTGTAAAAATCCGTCTTGGCTTCTACAGAGTGTGTAAACATACATAGAGACTTGATTCAGCCCGGCACTTCAACAGGAACCCATCGGTAAACCAAGCATACTGGGTGCATCGTGAGTAAAATCCTTTATGTGTCATTTTTATAAGGATTCAATGCCTCAATTATCATAATACCCAACCTTTTTTTTGCCAAATGAGTTCCACAGCTAATCTGTGAATGTCTGCCTGCCGTTTGCAACCGAGCAGATAGTGTACAGTTTTTATCAAACAGTCCCGATACCTAAGATACCTACAGTAGCTGATGGCTGATTCTGAGTATCATCTAAAACCAGTAATAATAATTGGAAAAATATCCACTGTATTTAAGGGACTTTTATGTCAAAGGCAACATTAGGCTTAACGTTGTAAAACAAACAGTTACAAATAAATATGAAGAATGATTGAATTGAATAGAATTGCCACTGTTACCTGATCCAGCTATTTGAGTCAGTATCAGCCCGTTATCCGGTATCAGTGTCACTATATCCCTAGTATTTTGAGCTTTGATTCAAAACTGCTGCCTGCTGCGACCACAAATGCAGCTATGAAAGTAAGAATGAACCAAAACAATTGTTTGTTAGAGAGCTAAAACGCACTATAAAGCTCTATAAAGTTGAGGGCATTTGGGGGATAATTGTCAGTAGGTTAATCTTCAAGCAACCCCATTTACATTGTCATATTGGTGCTTTTATATTGGTAAACGTAACCCACAATACAAAAGAGAATATAGTCCCTGTCAGTTGCTCACACACACTGCAACTTGTTTTCTTTACAGGTAAAACATAAAACTGTGTCCCGTGTGTAAAGAATGATTGATTATTTGGTCTTTGTTTCAAGTTGGTAATCATCACAAAATATCACAAATCCTAACCTGCCATTTCAAAATCATCACTTAACTAAAAAGGTTCTCTGGAGGTCAGTCTAAAACTTGTCGGACTGATTAATAATCATTCACATGCCTTGGTTTTTGTAGCACGAGGAAGATCTGAACCGCATCCCCTCTTTCACTCAGCATTTCAATCCCTTTTCCTCGTCAGCTCTCCACTTCCCCCGAGGCGCGGTTATCTGCAGATAGAGCGGCGTCCTGACAGCAGTGTTAAGCAGAGGCCTGGCGGTTCTGAAGGACAGGTGCTTCAGGCCTCATAGGGGACAGGACTGGACAGAGGGCAGGGAGAGGACATGCTGGAGCCATCCTCACTGAGGACCATGACAGCGTCTCTTTGTAATTATTGAGGACCAGAAGGAAGGATTCACCTTTTCAAAGTTCAGTATGCAAAATATGTGATGTTGACAATAGACACAGCACAGCCCAAGCAGTTGTTTTTGGGTTGTATGACTGCTCTAACCGTGCACAGCCATTTCCTCCTCAGCTCTTTGCCTTAAGATATTCTGCTGCACGTCACCCTCGTGCCAGTTGCCAAGAAGTGATGGGTTATCGGATCGTGTTGTGGCTCCATGTTAGACTTGAGTCAGCTTGGGAGCAGGTTAATGGCTTGCAATGGTAACAAATGAGACATGTTTTCAAATATATGCATATAGGGATGGTGCGATGTATCACAGAACACTCCTTCCTTCAAATCTTCCCTCATCCGTCTTTAAAATATATTTCCCTGGTCAAATGATTAAAAGTCTTGTCTCATAAAAGCAAAACCAATAAAACACCAAATGATCACACATTGGCTCATATTAGGGCTGCACGATATTTAAAAAAACTGACAATGCAATATATTTTTTTCCCCTGCGATATGTATTGCGTTTTTTTTAACTATATTTAACCGGACGAAGGATTTTAGTTTCGGACGTCTGGATCTTAACTGGTTGACTCATCATACCTTAAGTCATGATCTAACATGTCATGATAATGCATGTTGCTTACCCTCAAATAAGGGGGTTCATCTGTGAATGAAGAAGAGAAGAACCTTTTTGTATCCAAAATAGTTCCTGACGGCAGATGTTGCTTTTCTTTTTGGAAGTAAATCTTCATTCTCGTTGTTATTGTCCTCCTGTGCCTCGCTCATTTTTTTACCGGTGTTTTGATGGTCTGCAAACTAGCGGGGCGGGGCCTGCTGTGATCTGATCAAGAATGATTGTGATTGGTGGTTTGCTGTGCATGCAGAGCCTGCAGTCACTCACTCAAGTAACCCTGACATGAGAGCCACGCAAGTTTTCCTTTTGTAGCAAGCAGCAAAAACAATTGTAACATGACGTGTTTGAGTTAATGTACCTACTTAATATCGCATGTCCTAAAAACTAAAAATAGACAGCTTGAATACTATAAAAAATGTATGAAATCGCACGTCCCTGCGATGTGAATATCGCGCATGCGCATATCACGGTTATCGCCATGACACGATATATCGTTCAGCCCTAGCTCATATTCACAGCTTCTTTAGCAGACCACAGCTGAACGCTCAGGTTGTGATTGCGGTGTCTCTGCGTACACGTGTACAGCGAGAGCTGATATTGTCAGACTATGTAACAAAAGATGATTTAACAAAAGACCATTCATGCAATATATAATGGTGCCAGATTCAAAACCACAGGCCGTATTCACAAAGTAAAGATGGTCTTGCAGCTGTGTGCATTTTACCCTTTGCTCTTCTGATTGCAATTATCTATGTGGCAAAGTACAAATTAGCTTGAGGCCAATGCGTTGATTATGAAGGGCGAGAGTCAGCTTGAGCAGAGGTCTAACCAGAGTGCTGCTTCTATCCAAACGTGCTAAAGAAAGAGAGAAACTGGACAGGAAATGGGTTTGGATTGGGCCAGGATTTGGGAAATGGCGAAGGAATAATTCGCTTGATAGTTCCGTTTTTATTTTCAACTTGTGTATTTTCCAAAATGACATTCCTGTCACTCCATCCCAAATAAATTAGTTTCAACTGACCTGTACAGTATAGCCTTAATACTTTTCAGTTACCACAAACTCTCTGAAGACCCCGTTAATGTTTTCGATCTGCTTTTATTTCAAAGCACATTCGCAAAAACATTTCTTACCAAATGAATGCATATTATCTCATTTGAATGTGTGCAAATGCAATCTGTTCATGTCTTATTTGCACAAGTTTAATGCGCCATCCCTTTGTGAGTTTTTCTCTCTGTCTTTTGTCAGAAAGCAGAGAACAGTTGAGGCTTTTGTCTTTTTATATCCATGAACAGGCAATTTTATTAAAATATGTGACTTGCGATATTCATATTTTGGAATCACCTTATTTTCCCCATTTGAAATGAGAAAATGTTTCTACAAGATACGGTTGCTGGGATTAAGTTTTGCAGCAAGCTTTAATAGTGAAGTACATAATTTAAAATGTGAGATTAGAAATTCTTCCGGAAAGGTGAAAAGAAAATGCTAATTATGGTGCCAATTTCTCAGTTGGCATTTGATAACCTCTTGTGCCTGGCAATACAAACACATTTATCCTTTTGTATATTCATCCGCTTCTGTCAAATTAAAACTATTCAATTTGTGTTTTGTTTTTTATTGTACACAGGCTGTGTTCAAATAATTAGCAGGGAAGAAATGACACTTACTTGCAGTTACAATTAAAGCGGATAACAGGGCGCTGTGCTAAATATTAGTGGTGTTCCTGTCACACGCTAGTGTGAGGTTCCTTTTTTATATACCAGCAACTCATTTCCACCGTCAAAGAATAGAGTACCACAGGACAGATTTTAGGTAATTTTTTATAGCCTACTCAATAAATTAGTTTATATGCTAAAATGTATCTATAAAAATGGTTAAAAACAACAAGGTAATAATACAAAGGTAGACAATACTAGTTAAAATAGCTAAAATAACACTCCCAGGTAAAACTGGTTGGAACCGAGACCAAGCAGAAGTATTGTCTTTAAAAATACTGTCAATGGCAGGGTCCAGTAATATTCCACACGGGGGGGAAGGGCTTGTCACCGAGTCAATCCGTCAGGACTCGCTGCCTCGTCACTCCTCGGCGTCTCTCCTAGGCTCCGCCTCTCGTCACTCCTCGACGTCTCTCCTAGGCTCCGCCTCTCGTCACTCCTCGACGTCTCTCCTAGGCTCCGCCTCTCGTCACTCCTCGACTCTGCAACACTGATGCGGCGGGGGTGAGAGAGAGAAAAAGCCCTCAGTTGGTCAGACACAGACGCTCAACGGTAATAACACCAAAGACAAACAGCTGGGTTTGCCGGGTGACTTCCCTTTACTTAGCTGTTTTCAAGCGTTGTGTGTGGTCTCCTCCGGCCCGATTGCTCTCAGCGTCTCTGCCGTCTTTCCTCTGCTTCCTGGTTTCCTTTATCTTTCTCGCCCTCCGTTTCTCCGTTCTCCCGTTCGTTCCTCTCCTTGCACCTCTTCCTGTCTTTTCCCCCCTTCTCAGCTGTGTCTGATTGCTTAAAAAGCAAAATGCCGTGCACTATCGGCCAATGATGCGCCATGGGGGTTTGTCAAATCAGACGCAGCCGGTTTCGATAAGGCCAATAAATGTAAATCCCAAGAAATACAAACAAGATTCACAGATAAAATCATGCAATAATCACTCCATTAAAGAACACACAACACAAGTAAAACATCATGCAATGATCGTTATAAAATCACACCTTAGAATAATGTTGATTAAAACCAAACTTGAATAAATAATTAAAAACATGCACATTTTGGGATTTCAGGCCAATAGAATACTGCCACTCCGACATTTCCCCCCCTCTTTAACAATGGTCGTCCCGACCAATTAGCTGCGATACCTGGCTGGAGGAAGCCCAAAATGTGCTCGCTGTGAGTGACGGGGGCTTCGGTTGTGCTGTCCTGGTTCATTATTGAGGGCTACTTGTGCTGCTGGGTCCACCTGAGGGTCAGGTGGATCAGCCTGTGCTGGGTCCCTTTCAAGTTCTGCTTGATGGATAGGATTCATGATCAACCCCGGAAGCCACCAAGTTGGAGGGGGAGGGTGATTTGGCTGGTCCATTGCCAGGGGGCTTGGTTCTTCTGTTTTCTCCCTGGTTTCCTGCAGCATGTTCAGAGGGCATGGCCGGAGGTTATTACGGTGTACTGTGCGTGTAGGTGCCTCCTTACCCTCTGGTCGAACGACATACACTGGGTGGCCCTCCCGCAGCTGGCTCACCATGACAAATGGTTCTGGGGTCCACCTTGGTGTCAACTTTCCTCTCGCCCTCCTATGGAAATTTCGAATTAGGACCCATTCACCAGGGAGTAGGGGTGCTATCTTAGCTCGTAGGTTATAACGGGTCTGGTCTCTTTCTTGTTGGTGCTGGGACTGCTGCTTTACCGTCTGGTATGTGTGGCTTAGTGCTTTTTGGTGCTGCTTTACCCAACCCGGTAGAGTGTGAGACTCTACCGTGGGGCTAAGACTGGTTGCCCAGTCTACTGGTAGTCTGGCATGTCTCCCAAACACAACATTGTGTGGGGTCATCCCCGTGGTGCTGTGAGTGATGTTATTGTAGGCCTGGATGAGGGGTGGCAGCCGGTGCGGCCACTGTGCCTGGTCGATCTCTGCTAAGGAACTTAACAGTTTTAACAAAGTCTGGTTGAATCTCTCACATGCTCCGTTCCCCTGAGGATGGTATGCCGTTGTGCGGCTCTTTTGACATCCATAAAGTTTGCATAGCTCACTCATTATAGCATATTCAAAAGCAGCCCCTCGGTCGGTTAGAATACGCTCTGGGCAGCCGAAGGTCTGGATGAGCCCGCTGTACAGGGCTTGTACTGTTGTGTTTGCAGACTGGTCTTTGGTAGGGACTGCAAAAGCATACTTTGAGAACAAGTCGGTTAGAATATAGGGGTACCTGTCATCTTGGCGTCCCAAACAGAGATAATCTACTCCAACCACTTCAAAAGGATATGATGTGGCGATGGGTAATAGAGGGGCCCTTAATGTGTCTGATTGCTTAAAAAGCAAAATGCCGTGCACTATCGGCCAATGATGCGCCATGGGGGTTTGTCCAATCAGACGCAGCCGGTTTCGATAATGCCAATAAATGTCAATCCCAAGAAATACAAACAAGATTCACAGATAAAATCATGCAATAATCACTCCATTAAAGACCACACAACACAAGTAAAACATCATGCAATGATCGTTATAAAATCACACCTTAGAATAATGTTGATTAAAACCAAACTTGAATAAATAATGAAAAACATGCACATTTTGGGATTCCAGGCCAATAGAATACTGCCACTCCGACATTCCCTCCCGTCCCTAATGACTTGATCAAAGCAGGCGCTCTAATTGAGGGTGTCATTTCTCTCTAAAAGTGCTTTCTGGAAAATAAGAAACCACAGCCGGGCAGATAGCAGCATTTGCCCTCTTTGGTTTCCTTTCTCTGTTGTGATTTTTATTTCTCTGTCTTTTTATTTATTTCTGTTTCCCCCGTCTGTCAGCTGGAGTTAGATTCACAAATGGTCAGTCTGTTCCTGAGCCATGTATGTATGACAGGTGCTATTTTGTCAGTCATGTCCAAACATCACAGTATCCCCGCAGCCTTCATATCCTGCCTCTGGAGCTGTGGGGCGAGGCATCTCTCTGACCTCCCCGCAGGCCTGTGGAGCTTTAATGCTGGGGCAGTATTGGTGTGTTAAAGCGCCGCTGGCTTCACTCTGGCGTCTCAGGGCCACATCAGAGCGTCAGACAGAAACTCTGTGTCCCCGTTGTGGCTGAGCTCATCCAGCCTGTGTTGTTGTGGGTAGGAGGGAGAAACAGAAAGATAGCGTGCGTGGGCCGATGGCTGGACGCATTTGTGTCTTTTCACATTTATGAACAATGGCGCCCATCTTTTTATGAACAAGATTCATATTCAATGTCACTAATGATGTGCAATGCTCATGTTCAGTACCAATACTGTAAGATGTAAGGGTGTTAAGGTTGCGTTGCTGGCCCACATTCATGAAGAATGTTGAGAATGTCGTAATGTTATAATTATGGTCAAACTTCAATCACATTTGGGTAAAAACAGGATGTGGTTTTACTCTGAAACACACAATAAGCACAAACAAAAGAAACCTGCAGGTTGTGCTCTGCTAGTTTAGTTTTGGACCGAACGCAAATAGAATATTTTAAGAGACTCATGGAGATACTATTGTTGCTCTCATCGCACATTCAAGCCCCCAATGTTCATGTATCATGTCAATCTAAATTCTTCGCTTTCTTCTTACACATTCCATTTCAGCATAGCAGTTTAGCGTCAGCTTTTAAGCATTCCCACTAGCAATTTCTTCAGGAATTGCATTCTCTAGTTTAATGAGTTGTTGCAGCACAATTCTCATAAATTCTAAGACTAATATTCTTATACTTTTGCAATGAAACAAAAAGCTAATAAGCATTGAAATAGTGAAAACCCAAGTTCATTAATTTAACTGTTTATATGTGATTTGGTCTTGGTGGTTCTGAGATTTTATGTGTTTAGATTTATTAAAACCTTTAAGTGAATCATTTTTATAATAATACTTAATAATATAACATTTCTGAGGAAGGTCCGATGAGGTGCCAGTAATTTATAATTGTGTGCTGTTATGCCTAATGGCTAAAATGCTTTTAAGAATGATGGGTTTAATTACAGGGAATAAGGTGAAATATTTTAGTACCCGCTTTCCTCTATAAATGAAACCCATTTTAATGGACCTTAAACTAAAATGAAGAAAACTCCACAAGGACTGGAAATTCTTTTGATAATAGATTGGTTTAATTTGGAGTTGGAAGAAAAATAAATTAAACAATCTTCTTTTGTCAATTTTTTGTAAAGTAACTTCTTTGTTTGTGTTCAATGTATTGTATTTTAGTGTGCTCGAGTTTTCTTGGACTTGAGTTTTCATTATCTTTTATCATATTTCACGTTTCCTTTTTTGCCACTTCCTACCACCTGCTCTGCTTGGTCACTAAATGCTCTGTATGCATTGTTCATGTGGTCATAATAAATCACTGCAAGGAAGAAGGAGGTTGCTTTAATGGAAATGTGCATCAATCAATGTTGTTTATACATTGAATCAGTTTGGGAAATGAGATCATGATTATTTTATGATTCATGCCCAGCCTTAGCCTAGCCTACAGTGTGTGTACACAAACAGAATATATAGTTTATGCAGAAGTGGGGAAGTGTACACATTCACCCCCCATTCAGCTACTTCAAGGAGTCGACATGTGTTGCATAACTATAATATTGTGAGGTGCTGCAACACTGATTTTTGTCTTTTCTCAGAAAGAATTGTGTGTAATAATTGGATGAAAGATATTTCAAGCATTTAAAAAAATTGAAGAAAGAGCTTGAGACAGAAGTAACCGTTAAATTGGCTTAGAATGAGGACCGTATCTGTACATGCAGCATTAATACGCCATGGTGCCATGCATGGGAAGGTAATCATTTCTTAGAGGGTGTTATTTTTTTTATTACCATCAATATAGACGAGCAGGGAAATCCATCTCTATAACTCTCAGTGCAGGCCTCCCTTCTTGTCTCGCCAACCTCATTAACAAGACACATGGAAGCCATAGCGACTCTGTGGCATGTGTTGAGATGTTCATCACTGTAAACAGCCCCCTCCCCGTGCTGATTACTGCTGTTACTAACATCCACTGAGCTTTAACTCATCTGTTCAACGGACCCGTGCTACTTCTCAGCCACGAAAAAGCAGTATAAAACTGAATGGCCCAGATAACTCGTTTTATTTAGCCAGCGAAATAGCTACCATTATGTCCCCCCTTTATAATCCGTTCCCAGTGTGTCGTCGTGAGAGGCGACAGTCCCCAGCAGCAGATTCCCTTTCACCTTCCATTCCCCAATCACACTTCATATTAACCAAACGTTTAGATTGACTAGAACACAGCACAGACCTTAAATCTAATTTAAAAGCCTAATAATGAAATACATAAATCTCACTGCTGATCAAATATCTCCTTAACCAACTCCACATTCTCCAGGCTTTAAAAATCCTCTCTATTATTTAAGAATCATAATATAATGCGCATTGTATCATAATGGGCAATTCACTGAGCGACACAAATATAAAACTCCTGCGGCCTCTCCAATAAATATGCAGGCTTATTTTTGTTTTGGACATTCAGCAGGACACTCTCTTTAATGGAGACTCGTTTTCTCCTTTGTTTACAGAAAGCAGAATCTGCCTCAAGGTTGAGTCGATTGCCCTCACCTATACAGCCAAAGTCATTGTCATGCAGGCGGCGCTGTGTCCGATATAATCCTATCTTAAAGATTCATCAGGGCACCTGTGGTAATTTGCCGTTTGTATCATGTCCAACTCTAGCTCAACAGAATGAACGCTGGGCCAAAGACACATTTTATTACAGCATATTAAACATATCCTACGGGTCAAGAGCTGTCATAGTAACATAATGGCTCCCGGCCTTCTCAATAACCGGCATGACTTCCATCCACTTGCTGCCATTATCGGACTGTCTGGGATAATTATATTGATTAAACAAAACAAGCTGCATTAATTCAGTGAGAAAACATTCATTAAATTTAGCGGCACTTTTAACTATGATTTTCTAAACACATGATTTGGTAAACAAATTAATAAAAGGTAAATTACATATGAACATACAGTAGTAATTGCTTATAAAATTCAATGTGTTATTTTTGAATTCAATAAAGGATTTGAATGCACATCATAAGCAACTTAGGCAACCATCCGTCATACATTGGACTGATTTCATCTTAGTAATGGCACATAGACTCCTTCATTAGGTGCAGATCCTCGAGGTGAAATCTATGATTTATTTCTCCGGCTCTAAAGAGTAAAGTGGCTTTTGAAGTTTTCCACCTCCACATCCCTGCAGCCGAGAGCTTCTTTTCATTTGTCCAAAGCTCATTTAAAAGCCGTCAGACCATTTTTATGACTTTCATGCTCTTACTTTTCCTCGGCTGCTTCAATTCAGGCATGATATTTCTGCTTTGGCTGTCAGTCTTGTTTATTATTTCCGGATTTTCACGGATTATCTGGGAAACCCCAAAGACCTTCACAAAGCAGGCATTTTGAATGGGTTGCTCTATGATCCCATTCAAATGCCTGTTTCGTCTTTGATCATTTTTTGGTGTGTGATAAAAATGCAGCTCTATCTACAAAGTGTATGTTTTTAAAATAACTTTGTCTGCCACATGGCGCCTTTCTACCCTGACCCCCACTCCTGACCTGCAGATCTCCGGTGTTTGTCTCAAACACAGCTCGACTTGGCATGCTCTATTCCAGCCAAATGTAAGGAAAAGGCAACTGAGCCATACAAAATATTATCATCCCTTTTGAAAAGTCTAAAAATGAAGTTGCAACTGCCCTCTTTTATTCCGCTAAAGCACGGTGCTGCTGGTAGCTCTCAAATGTGCTTCAGGTAATTGTTGTTCTCATAATGGATTAATAATTGAAACGTCTCGAGATAAGAAGTGCTAAAAACAACTGCATGTTACAAAAGTGCAAGTAAAGGTCAGAAGGCAAAAAAAACTGTAGAAAAGGGAAGAAGAAGAAAAATAAGAGAAATTATTTGCTCAGCTGAAAAGGGGGGATCAGCAGTGTGTGTAGGAGGGAAAGACTTGAGAAACTAAACATGTATTTTAAGTTGACGGCCCATAGCCAAGTCTATTCCAGAAACGTTCCCAACATGATTTCCCCTGCTGCCGATCTCTCTGCTTCTGAGACCCTTGAATCAGCTTTCAGCAGAGTTGGGTGTAACGCGTTACTGTAATAATATTACTTTTGTAGGTACCGGAGTAGTGTAACGCGCTACTTTTATAATTCAGTAATCACACTACAGTTACTAACATTGCCCGAAGAATAGACAGGAATGTGACGGTGAGGTGCAAACTGTGTCCAGGCCAGAAGCTGTTATCCACTGCTGTAAACACCAGGTCAAACCTCAACAAACACCTGCAAAGAACACATGCTAAGGTGAAGCTAACACACACGCTATTTGTTGTTTGTTTATATCACGTAGTCTGTTCTTCTTCTCTGTCTTCCGGTTGTTGCCTGTTTTGAATGACGAATACACACAACCGCCGCCTGCTGGTAAAGAGAGTTATTGTCACTCACGCATGCGCAGTTCGTACGTGCTCGGCGATTAAAGTAACGAGTAATACATTACTTTTTTTTTAAAGTAATATGTAATATATTACATTTTTTTAGTAACGACCCCATATCTGGCTTTCAGTCAGTTCCATTGCTAAAACCTTTAGCAATTAATTTCAGCTACTTGAATGCATGTTTACACATCTATTTATCTAAATGCTCCATCGTGTTCCAGGATTTTGAGTATTAGCAACAACTAAGAAGCCAATTAGCTCATTGAAAGGCTAATGAGATGTGTTGAGTCTCAGTTAAGCCTCAGCTGTCAGTACCATCCACCGAGGGGATGGAGCTCTGATGTGGCAGCCAAATGTGCGGTGGTGTGTCTGCAGCACGGCGGCCGGACACACACCATCTCAGGTGACTCTTCTCAGGCCAGAGCTATCCAAACCCCTTGTGAACAAGATCTCTCCTCTCAGCTTGTCCATTTGCGCTGCACGACCACCTACTGCTTTGGTTTTTCGCACCAGCAAACACAAGAGGATATGAGTCAGCCTGACCTGCGCTGCGCTAAAAACACCCCAAAGCAGCTCATATGAACGTCATGGAGTAAAAAAAGAACAGATCATGCACCAGCAAACTCAGGACTTACATGGCAGCTGCTTTAATTTTTCTTTGAGTGTAAAGCCGTGTCACATCAGAATCAGAATACCTTTATTCATCCCACATTTGCATTTGTTACAGCAAGAAAAGAGACAAAGGCAGCTTAATATTTACCTAGAAACAGGCATAGAAGATACAAAAAATATTAAAAACATTACGCAATTTACAAAATACTCATCCTGTAACAGTTCTGAAGATATAGCAGCCAGGTATATATTTTCCATGTCATGAGAAGACCTTTGAACTGGCTGTAAATGTTTACTGAGCCCATTGCCCTCATTGCTACACACAGCACTACAAATTAATGATCTGATGAAATCAAGATGCTGTAAATAAGAAGCTGTTGCAGATGAGTTTATTAGTCACTCTGCTATATCGGTGATTTAACAGTGTTTTACGAAACAGCCCAGAAAAGCTGCACAGGAGGGTTTTATCATGATGTACCTGGCTGGTGGAGCAGGGAGAGGGTTGCTTTCTTTATGAGATGTTAAAATCAGATGGATTTTCCTCTGTATGGCTTGTGTTAACCTGTATGGTTTGTATTCTTAGGCTTGATTCACTTACTCAGCCCGCCCATACCATCACCTTTAAAAAACAATTGTATCTATTTGTACTTGTCCAACACTGCTGTTGACATTTAGCTACAAATGTCCTGTTCTCTCGTCTAATATAATATGTTTGATCATCTATATCAGGGGTACTCAAATACAAATGTTAAAGGTCCAAAAAAATGTTTTTAATAAGACAAAGGTCCGATGATTACGGTCATTCAACATTTTAAACAATTGCAACAAGATTCTTAACACGAGGTTGCAAAAACAAAAATAATCTGTGTGCAGCAGTTTTCATTGTTATTGCGTCTGTGCTTGATCCCTCAGAGTCGCAGAGCTGCACAGTTATGAATAAAGGCAGCCGCACCCTCTTTCATTCAGCATTCCCATCATTGCTTTATAAGTGTCTTGCCCCCTTGTGTGTCCACTGAGGTTCGTCAGGCCCAACTCATCTTCAACAAACTCCCCCTTTGCCTCATCATAAAAACTCACAAACACCAGCAACTGAGCATCGTCATTGGTGTCAGTGGACTCATCCACAGCTAAGGAAATGCACTGTGCATTTTGTATTCCATCACAAAGCTGATTAATCAAATCACCAGCCAGTATTTATGTTCTTCTGGTTGCTGTGGAATCTGAGAGGGGGATTTGCTTTATTTGACCTGTCATTTCCTCTTTTTGTTTGTCTGACTTTTTTTTTTTTAAACACACATTTTTCCCACCCGCATTCCGCGAAGACCCGCCCTACTGTGCCTCTGATTCGCAGAGTGTTGGTGGGGGGGAAAAAACGCTGACGGGATGCTGAATGTGATTGGACCAATGCGTTGACAGACACACACAGACACACACAGACAGACAGACAGATAGAGCGCTGTTTGTACACAGCGGAGAATTTTGACTCGTTGCGTTGTCTCAAAAATAACACAGATAATACAGATAATACATATGAAAAGTATAATTTCGCTCAGAGTCCAGAGACAGTTGTCGTTCGGTCCGGATCCGGACCGGAGTCCGGACTTTGAGGATGCCTGATCTATATTGTTAAAGCTGAACTGCAATACATCACTGTATATTTGTTTCTCCTGACATTTGTTGTTATTCTTTTGAATTTGGTCAAGTCTTTTTTTAAATTAGATATAATAAATGTTTCTGCATTGATAGCATCTCAATGTTGGATATTACTGTTTTCCAGGAAACTAGGTTTTTTGCAGCCACTGGCAATGCCATAATTAGTTTGTTGCCATACTGTATCTGTTTGAGCAAGCACTTAAGATAATTTTCAGTTTATATTTCAAATGCAAAAGAAATGAAGGTAAAGTGTATGGTTTGATTTACATTCTAAACATTTAAAACCACCATAAAAAACGGCACTATCTTAAGTATAACCTCCCCTCTCTCAGAAGTAGCTTTACTGCAATGAGCTCAGTATATACTCAAACATCAACAGTGGTCTCCCTGTGTCGGGTTTAGAAGCAGGCTAAGCAGTGTCTCCGCTCTGCACCTTCAAAGCTGAAGTGACAAATACTGCCTCCTCCAAACCCTTCTTTAAAAAGTGTGGACGTCAGTGAGCAGACAGGCAGGCCCTTCATCTAAATTCCCAGCAGTCTCTTCTCGCTTTGTCAGTTAAATGTTTTGTCATCGGCACTGTTTTCTGCATAGACAGCTATGTAAGTAAGCAAACAGCCAAAAGTCACTTTGTGCTTGTTTCTGTGTTCAACAAACATAGATAAAGACATCTCTACCAAACCTACTCGTCCCTCTAACATGTTGCATCTCTGCCAAATCCTCAGTTTCAGCGCACAGCCTTGGAATTTGGCATTGAAAAGACTGTAACACTCCTTTTTTTTGATGATAGTGTTTTGAACTGTCATTCTCAGTCTTTCATCACTTGGCTCAAACATCCCTTGTGGGCTGCTTTTTCGGATGGCCAGGAGGGTGTGTGTGGAATTGGGAGCTTGGTGTGCCTCTCAGTGGTGTATAGTGTGAAACTAGATTGTGTGATGCTCCTGTCAGAACACATTACCTAAAGTGTGACGTCCAATGGAGAAACGAGGCCAAAGACTTCAAATGTGCAGAGCATGCCTTTATGAGACAACACACTTACTGCCATAGATGCATATACCAGACTAAGTATCCACGTATACAAATCTAATAGAATGAATTTGCTTGGCTGTTTGTTTGCTACTTTGTGGCAACCGTTTCTAGTAAGACCCTTACTTGTGTCAATACGACAATGATATCCCAGTTTGAAGAATGGACCACGTGATGGTGTAAGGTGTCCAAATTCTATTCAGAAAATAAAATAAAATGTGGATCTTAATACTTGTACTGGCCTTCCAGAACTCATTCATCAGACTACATGTTCTGGCCCCAGAAATTATTATTTGTTAACTCAAATAATCCATTGACAGTAATTTAATCAATCAATATTTTGTTCATAATTAATCGGTAGATTATCAAGCTCAAATGCCAACAATAAATGCCTGGGCCAGCTTCTGAAATGTCAGGATTTACTGTCTTGTTTTATTTGAATTTGAATATCTTGGACTGTTTGGGAAAACAATTTCAAAGACGCCGTTACTGACGCTGTGGCAGCCCTCACATTGAGTGGAAAAGATAATCAGCATGTAAATCACAAAGGGAAACAATCCTTATTTGCAGACGGAATCCTCTCTATAATATCCAGCGATCTGAATGCAGGCTGCAGGCATCATCCAGTGCGCAGCAGACCAGTGAATTGAACTCTGCATGCGCTCATGTGAAACTCATCATATTCCGGTCTGTCGAAGCTGTCGTTTTACTTTTAGGAAGTCTTAAAATAGTCGCCAGTCTCAGGGCTCATCATTATCATCTCTCCCCTCACTGACTCTCTGCTTCGCTCTCGCCTTCTGTACCCCCTCCCACTGTCCCCTCACTCACTCCTGCTGTACAATATTTTCAGTTTAGCCTTTTAAAATTCAAGCAGAATGACAGAAAACTATTTATAAAAAAGACCAGCCAATCCATCAGTGGGTGGAGCAGACAGTGAACCAGTACAGCGTGCATCTGTTTGAGAGTGACTTGTCTGTGTATTAGAACCTGGTGATGGGGGAAGAGAGATGTGCATGTCAGTGACAGTACGCAAATACCTGTATGAAGTAAAGTATAGTCCGGTTCAGCCTATCAGGAGCCCTGCAGCTACGAATACGGAGTGATTTATTTCCCTCCCTTTTGTGCAGCTGTCATGGTTTCATAGCTATAGAGGGTTTATATTACAAAGTTAGGAGAAATATGGGTGAATAAGTGAGAAAGATCCTTTGACTGAAAGAGGCAGCGCGTTGGAACTGCCTTGACACTGCTTGTCACCCGATTGAAAGCTTTTGATGTGAAAAAAACAGAATGGTAGAAAAAAAAAAGACCTCCTGGCTAGACGCAGAGTCATGGGCTTACTTTGAAGACTCCTGATGCATCTCAACTTTCTTTATAAGCGCAGTGCGTGTGTGGTGATGCCGGGGCATGTTCCGCGTGTGCCAGGTGATAAAACATATATTCATGCTGCTCTCACTTTTACACTTGGGTTGTGTCAGGAGTTTTGGATGGGAAGCAGGAAACGGGGGGGATAATGAACGCTCCAGTATTCCCCTTAGTTACAATAAAGGATGTGGATTGAGGTCACATTGAGCCCCACTGCAGCAGAAACATCAAAGGCCCTCCTGGCCTCATACAGCGACGTGCTTACATTCACACCACCACGTTACCGCTGAACGCCTCTCCTGAGAGGTCTGTTGATTCTGTGTGTGAGTTTCACTAGCCGCGCGAGATAGATAGAGCATGTTAGGTGAACAAAATAAAACTCTTCCTCCATATCAATAGAACTGCCCATCTCTTTAATTTGAACCATCCATTTTCTCCTAGAACTGCCTTATCTCTTCTTTTTAATGTCAGTTGCAACTCATTTTTCTCTCCCTCACCTGGTGCTGCTTTGTTTCTGAAAGGAAAATGATTGGGGTCAATATCTTGATTCACATAATGTCTTTTGTATGGCATCTGTATACATCACAACAAAAATAATGTACTCTATTCGTCCCCTTGGGTCTTTCTTTTTTCATTCTGTTATTTTTCTTGATTAAAACCCAAACGGGCACATGCATCAGTGTGGAGAGATGTCAGAATGATTGGTTGCTGAAGCACATAGCCCTGAGCAGTGAGGGCTTTGGTGCCTTGCTCAAGGTGAACTGGCATCTCTGAGCTAACAGTCCACAATCTGCACCGTTTACTTCCCAAGCCACATCCCTGTTAATATGACAAGATGGTATGTGGACACCTGGCCATTATTTTCATATGCTGTGTTTGTCATCCCTTAATTTAGTCGAATAAAATACATATTTATATTGTCCACTCTGTGTGTCCTTACAGACATACATAGACTTAAGGACTTCTCATTCATACATTAACTTTAAATTTTCCTCTGCCTTGGGTAAAAATACAGTGAAAAAGTAATAAGTGGGTTTTACAGTTCATCCAAATCATTTTGAATTGGGTTGAGGTTGAGGCTCCTTGCAGGTGGATGAAGTTATTTCACACCAAGCTGAGAAAATAACATGTATTATTCATGCACAAGGGGGCAATGAATCCCAAACTACATAACAAATCTAAAGCTCAGTGATTGCGGTATGCTGTAGCTTTATAATTTCCCCTGAATGGAGCAGTTTTGTTTTTTTGTTTGACTTCCCCATTGAAGCCTGTCTGATATTGCCTAAAACTAAGACGTCTCTTCTTAGCAACGAGCAGCAGACACACCATTCACCTACCAGCTTCTCATTTCAAGCCAACACTGACTGATTCATTCTTCAGTTGACCTTGTATCAATAATTTAAATTTATCTACTTTATAATTTTGAACACAAAAATAAAGGTATGCCAAACTGTGAAATTCACACATAATAAATACGTTTAAGTGAAGTATTTCATCAGCAGATAATGACACAATTAAAGGACTTGGATCGGGGCATACGATATTTCACAGCTGCATTCCGGCAATCTTCTATCACTCCACAAACCCAGATATATCCATACATACACATACATATAGCACCTTCCACTTCTCCAGAGTCCAACGGTGTCCCATGGTGCTGCTGGTCTGTAGCTGCATGGTCATGAAAACGCATGTCACAATGTCCCAACAGGCAGTTTAAGTGCTGATGTTTTTTCTTGAGGCATTTTTCCACTGTGGTAACCAAGGACAAATCATTTGCACACTATATGCTTCAGGACTTTGCAATCACATCGTGTAAGCTTGTAACTTCTATGGCTTCATGGCTGAGCTGTTGTTGCTTCTTGGTATTTCACCATCACAGCAGTGGCCTTAAAGTTGGCAGGGGCTGAAATGGACTTATTGGAAAGGTTGGCCTTCTATGAAAGTATACAGTTGATATGTATAACATTTTGAAAAACAACTTTAAATGTATTAAAGGTGGGGTATGTAATTTTGGAGAAACCAGCTCGAGTGCGCTAGAATTTGAAAATACACAACCGGAAAAAATCTGCCACTTCCTTGCAGAGCCCCTCCTCCAACACCCACAAACGCGCACATGATCAATGAGGGCACGAGATAAGTTTGTGCACAGATGGAAGGCTGACAGGCAGGTAGGCCATCCAGTTACTTTAGCCGGGCCGGCTAAAATGATTGGTCGTGCTTTTTACAGTACTACGGCTTCCACAGATTACATTTTTTTATGGATTTATTGTCAAAGCATTTCATATATGAATTGCTATCGGGATGTTAAGAGCATTCCATGGAATATAACAAAAAGTGTTTCTGAAATAAATGACATACCCCACCTTTAAGTTGGAGTTCACACAGCGGACAGGCATTAAAATGATTGTATGTGCTTGTTCTTCATTAGACATTCCTGGTGTGTTCAAATATGTATGAGAGTCTTGTACTCTTTACTTATAACCCTCCTCCTTATTGACAGCAGAGGGCAGGGGCTGCTGCTCATGGAACGGTCAGAGGAAGAAAAGCTGTCAGGATTCATACTAAGACCAAAAAGGAGAGAGGCTGCAATCCCCTGGTTTAAGCCACGTTATCAGTCAGAGGAACAGCAGTAGAGAATCAGAGATGTTTGATGGAAAATCTGTCGAAAAGAATCCGGCCTGCTTCTGATTTCCTCCGTTTGCTTGAGACTCGAGGCTATTAGCTTGACAATCTCATCTCCTTAAAAGTTTCAATCCAGTTTCCTTTTGAAGTAAGTTGTTTGTGTCGCCAAAATGCAGAGTGAACGTCAGGGCCGATAAGCCTGAATACTCCCGGACTGACGAATCAGCACTCTGAAACTAGACGGAGTAATCTTAACTCCTTAAATACTTTGGCTCAGATTGTCATAGCTGTTTTTCCGCCTCTGTTGTTTTAAATGAGAGTGCATGTGGAGCTGGTGTGGAGGCTGTCCCCCAGCAGGCTGTTAAGCCATTATCGGTCCTGTCTGGGCTTTTATGTTTGCCCACAGAACACGACCGGCGTTCCTCCTGGGACAAAACTGCTGACTGTCACGAGCTCGCAACCTCAGCCTAAAAGCTTATCAGCCTCACTCTTCAGGCTTGGATTATGCAAATGTGTGACTCAGGTGAAGCATCAAACATGCCCGGAGTTTTAACGGTCCACTGTGTTTTTCACCGTGGGGATCTGACATGGGCATGTGTGCAGACTGATCCCACAGCACCTCAAATTCCAGGAACTGTGTTTGATGTACTGTATGTACTCTGTTGATGCAAATGCCTCTTGCAAAAGGATACTTTTCTGGTCCCTAGCTATCTAAGAGGAGGTGTTAAGTACACATTTATGTTAATGTGAGGGTTTTTTTGGCCAGTGGAGAAGTTTCAACCCTACCATTACATACAAATAACAGGTTTGTGGCTAATTTTGAAATGATTTTGTGTAAATATGACTTTAATTTATTACACAGTTGGAGTTAAGACTCTGAACTGTCAAAACTGGACTACGGTATCATCACTTTTTCAATACAGTCCTAGTTAATATTGCTACTTTACTTTCCCCGCACTCAGAAATAAATATGCCATCACCCTGAAGGATCTGTCGTGCTTAAAAGTGCATGTGATAATTGCATTAAAGATTGACACGTTTTTCACATCAGCCACAAGTCAGTGACTCCTCAGAGATCACTGGCTTCATTAAATTGTTACAAGCTAAACCTCAGCGATGTCTCTTCTTCCGTCATCGTCCTACAAATGTAAAATGATCAGGCCAAGGCTGCAGCAGCATAATGAAGTGTCTCCAGCAATAGAATAACAAACATCGTTGAGACCGCCCTCTAAATAACAGGTGTGCAAAAAGTGTGAGAGCAAACCAGATTTGACCACTGAAGGAAATGTTGTTTTTGGAAGTCTTAACACCACGATCATGGATTTAAAATGAATATTTCTTAAGATAGGAACATGTTCTGAATTTTGAAAATGAATACATCTTTATTTTTCCATTAATCTTGACTTGTGGTCCTCTTGCCTTGGAGATATTTAAAAAGTTTGGATCACATAAGTTAGAAACAAGCACAAAAAAAACGATAATTATAATGTAGCCTAATGTGCATAAATGCCAGGTTTTAACTAAATAAATAGAAAGATTGCAGCACTTGGATTTAGAGCTTGAATTGAAATCTTTGAGATGAAGCGTTACACTTTTCAGTACAACCCTATTAGCTTGATTTAAATGTAGCCAATTCATTTTTCATTCAATTTAATAATTTGTTGTTAGTTTTTTCTTTTGATTCGAATGAGTTGCAGTGATCATTATTGTTCAGATGCATCTATGTGTTACACATCTCACAGTTAACTGTGGTAAGTGTTTTTTTTTGTATGTGTCGTGTTAAACATATGGGAGAGCAGTGGGGCGATGTGAGGAGTGGTGCTGCATTTTGTGAAAGTGAAGATTAGACCCTGTGTGTGCCCCACTGTTCCTGCTCCAGCCAGAATCCATCCCCCACCGCTGGACTTATGTTCTCAAGCTAACACTCTCTCTCCTCCCTGCCAGAAATATGGATTCCTAACAAAGTTTACTTCTGAAATTCCTATATTTTTTGTAGCATTTTAAGAACATTCTCCTCTTTAATCTTCAGAGGATAAGACAATCCCTCCAAATCAAGGCCGTAAAGATTTCACACGGCCTCATCCGTGTCAGGAGATTCTCCTCGGTTCCTCCTTTCCACACCTCCACAATCTCTATCCATGGCACGCTCCTGGCTAGTTATATTTAAACTGAGCGTTTCCCTCACCCATCTCATCTTTTCATACTAGCACAGGGATATTACAGCAAGTCCGGGGATATCAAGGTCTCTCTCTCGCTTTCATTGCTGGCACGTAGAAACGTTTACGCTTAATAAGTTGCATGTAGTGTCAGCTTCTGATCTGTGTTAATTGTGAAATGAGCTCCATAACGACTTTATTGATTTGAGGTAGTTATGCAATAGCAATGGAGGAAATGGTCAAATGTGAAATTAGTCCTGCTAAAATGCGTTCCAGGGAGTGATTAAGATCTTACAAAATATTGATTTTGTTTCTAAAAAGAAATATATAGGTGGAAAACTGCTACAGTACTGCAATAAAGACATCTTTAAGATTACTACAGAAGGAAGCAGGTCAAGTGTTATGCTGCAGTGGTGAACATTAATACCAAATAGCTTCTCAACAACAATAAAAGCTAAATGAGATCGAGAGTCCTATACCACCTCGCTGCAGGGAGAAACAATGAATTGAACAAGCAGCTGGTCTGAATACAAACAGCTTCTCAACAAGCAGCCTTCTGTTGCTCGACCAGGTCAGAGATCAGGACTGCACACACGTTTAGGTTAAGTCATTTGAACTGAGTCATTACACAGGGGCTCTGCAACGCCTCGCAGCAGCCAAATGCTAAAGTTTAAGTGAGAGGTTCAGGGTGAGGTGGAAACCATTATAAGAAGATAAAGATGTCCAGCCTGAGAGACTTAACTCAGGAACAGAAAAGCATATTACACAAATGGTGGAGGTTGGAATGGGTCCTTTGAGTCCCTAGTAGTTGAGAACTGGATCTTGAGTCGTGGCTGTGGTCCTGGATCATAAGTCCTGGATGGATATCCTCGTGGATTCCTCTTCTTATTATAGTTACATGCATTTCCAAACATTTGGTCTACCTATGTTGCAAATGTATTATCTTTTTAATTTACACACGGCATCTATTGCACGCCTGTCCGTCCTGGGAGAGGGATCCCTCCTCTGTTGCTCTCCCTGAGGTTTCTCCCATGTTCCCCTTTCAACTGTTTTTCCTTGTACGATATGAGGGTCTAAGGACAGAGGGTGTCATATTGTCATACTGATATTCTGTACAAACTGTGAAGTCCACTGAGACAAATGTAACATTTGTGATATTGGGCTATATAAATAAACATTGATTGAAACATTGATTGAACTGGGACATGGGTTTGGCCGGGTCCAAATTAAAAATAATATTAAGTCTATTTCAGTTGCTTATGTCATTTGCTTTATTTGGATTAAACTGAAGGTTGTTCCTATTATTTTGTCCACCTTATTCATATCAATAAGGTTGGGCTAAGTAACAGTAAAACTTCTCTGTTGTCATGTCCAAGAAACTTATTGTGAAAGTTTATTCTTTATGTTAGAGTTGTCATGTCCTTTTGTCTTGTGCTTTATGTCTATACCCTTAATTATTTCTTCCTCTCATTTCAGGCCTCCACGCTCCCCGCCCCTTTTCTGTCTCCTGCGTCCTTGATTATTTTCCCCGCCCTGATTGTTTCCAACTGTGTCCCCTTTACCTGTGTATATATTGTGTTAGCTCCCTCCTGTTAATTGTCAGTTCGTTGTCTCTCGAAGACCACGTATCGGCTTACCTCACGGACCTTTTCACGGACCTTTCACGGACCTATGCTATAGATCGCATTATAGTTTTCCTCGAAAGAGTGGTTTTGTTTTCCTTGTTTTATTACTGTGCAAATTCCAGTAAAGTCTTTATTTTGAAACGCTATCTGAGTCTGAGTTTTGAGTCGTGCAATTGAGTTCATGCCTCAGTGTTCTCCCCTTGACAGTACGAACTGACCATCAAAATGAACTCAGCCGACTCAGATCAGATTAAGAACGCTATCCGTTCTCAGGGCCAACGTCTTGGGCAACAAGAGGAGCGTATGGCCACCATGCAGCAGGGAGTGCAGGATCTAACCAGCAGCCAGGGGGAACTACAAACATCGTTGACGACCCAAGTTAATCTACTGGCAGCAGAGGTTCAGCGTGTGCTCACTCACCTGCAGGCTGTTTCTCCTCCTACGACTCCTCCGGTTCCAGCGGTGACCGGATTCGATCCCAACCGGGTTACTGAGCCGCACAGTGCTTCCATGCGTCTGGCTCCACCCGAAAGGTACTCCGGGGACTCAGAAGGCTGCCGGCCGTTCATCGTGCAGTGTGAGTTACACTATCACCACCAACCGGCTGCTTTTCCCACGGACATTTCCAAAGTGGCTTTTATGATCTCTCATCTCTCCGGCCGAGCAGCAGCGTGGGCCACGGCAGAATGGTCCCGAGGCTCGCCTATCTGCGGGTCTCTGGAAAACTTCATAGACACTATGAGGAAGACCTTCGATCAAACCACGCCGGGCAGGGAAGCAGCTCGGGCTCTGATCAAGCTGCGACAACATCAGCGGAGTGTGGCTGACTACGCCATCGAGTTCCGGACTAAGGCAGCCGACAGCGGCTGGAACTCCGCTGCATTGTTTGACGCTTTCGTCAGCGGTCTCTCGGATTCTTTACAAGACCAGCTGGCGCCTCTCGATCTGCCCGCTGATTTGGACTCTGTCATATCCATGGCTTTACGTATAGACAATCGTTTGACGGAGAGGAGAAGGAATAAATCCAAGGATGCGGTTGATCCACCTCTCCAGAGGAGACGCTCGCCGCTGGATATTACTTCTTCTTGGAGGCCCCGTCACCCCTCACCACCTGCGTTCCGGACAACAGCGCCCCCTGGCTCCGTGGAGGAGCCAATGCAGTTGGGCCGCGCCAAGCTGTCGCTGGCAGAACGTCAGCGTCGATTCAAGGAAGGTCTGTGTTTCTACTGCGGGCAGCGCGGACACCCACAAGCGGCTTGTCCGGTAAAAGAGGAGGCTCACCAATGAAGAGGAGTACGTTGGTGAGCCGGATCTCTTCCTCTGACTTTCCTCCTCGCACCCTGACCCGGATCCAGGTAAAAATCAGAGACAATGTAGTTACTCATGGTGTTCTCATTGACTCAGGGGCGGACGAAAGTCTTATGGATTGGGGTTTAGTTAAAAAATGGGACATAAAAACTAAACCTCTACCCCAGCCTCTTGAAGCGAGTGCTCTCGATGGGCGGCTGTTGTTTAAAGTGACTCACCAAACGGAGCCTTTAGAAGTAAGATGTAATGATAACCACCATGAGACAATGTCTTTTCACTTATTTAACTCAGCCCAACATCCACTCATTTTGGGTTTTCCCTGGTTGAAACTTCATAACCCTCACATAGATTGGCAATCTGGGAGGGTGGAGGGGTGGGGAAAGAATTGCATTGATCTCTGTTTTAAGCAGGTAGCAGAGATTGACAGGGGATGTAACACTGGGAGTGTTAGGCAGGATACAGTCCCAAAAATATATCTTCCGGATGTACTTTCAGTTCCTTCCTGCTACCACGACCTTAGTGAAGTTTTTAGTAAGTCCAAAGCTCTGGCTCTTCCTCCTCACCGCTCCTATGACTGTGCTATTGACTTGATTGCCGGGTCTCCCATTCCTAAGGGTCGACTTTATGCAATTTCAGGACCTGAGAAAGAGGCCATGAAGGACTATATTGATGCCTCCCTCAAGACAGGGCTTATTCGTCATTCCTCATCCCCAGCAGGGGCAGGTTTTTTTTTCGTGGGCAAAAAGGATGGGTCTCTTAGGCCCTGTATCGACTACTCACCTCTCAATGACATTACGGTTAAAAACCGGTACCCCCTCCCTCTCATCTCGTCCGCTTTCGAGCAGCTTCAGGAAGCCAAGGTTTTCACCAAATTAGACCTGCGGAACGCCTATCATTTGGTCAGGATCAGGGAGGGCGATGAATGGAAGACGGGTTTTAACACCCCTTCAGGACATTATGAATACCTGGTCATGCCGTTTGGATTGTCAAACGCTCCTGCAGTCTTCCAGGCTATGATCAACGACGTGTTGAGGGAGTTTCTGAACCGTTTCGTTTTTGTTTATCTGGACGACATTCTGATCTACTCCCCTGACCTTCACACCCACAAACAACATGTCCGCCTGGTTCTACAGAAACTGCTCCAAAATAAGTTGTTTGTCAAAGCTGAAAAGTGTGAATTTCATGTGGAAACAGTCACTTTTTTGGGCTTCATCATTTCCCCAGGTCAGGTTATGATGGACCCAGATAAGGTTAGCGCAGTAGCCTGTTGGCCTACCCCTGACTCTCGCAAAAAAGTGCAGCAGTTTTTAGGCTTTGCTAATTTTTACAGACGTTTTGTGCGGAGCTTCAGCGCTATTGCAGCCCCTCTTCATGTCCTCACGTCCCCTCAGGTGCCTTTTGTGTGGTCTCCTCAGGCTGAGGAGGCTTTTTCTCGGCTGAAAAAGATGTTCACCACTGCCCCCATACTTACCATGCCGGATCCCACTCGCCAGTTCGTGGTGGAAGTGGATGCCTCCAACGAGGGGGTGGGAGCGGTCCTCTCCCAGCAACAACAGAAGGACAACAAACTTCACCCCTGCGCCTTCCTGTCCAGGAAGCTCTCCCCGGCAGAGAGAAATTATGACGTGGGAAACCGTGAGTTGCTGGCCGTGAAGTTAGCGTTGGAAGAGTGGAGGCATTGGTTGGAGGGAGCCGAGCATCCTTTTGTGGTCTGGACCGATCACAAGAACCTGGAGTACATCAGAAAGGCCAAAAGACTGAACTCCCGCCAGGCTAGGTGGACCTTGTTTTTCAACCGTTTTGACTTTGTTCTTTCCTACAGGCCGGGGTCTCAGAATGTCAAGCCTGACGCTCTGTCCCGTCTGTTTGACCCTGTGCCTGCAGCCAAGGAGCCGGAACCCATCATCCCATTGAACCGGGTGGTAGGAGCGCTGACTTGGCCAGTAGAGAAGGAGGTAATACGTGCCAATGCTGGAGCTCCTGCACCAAGGGGTTGCCCGCCTAACCGGATTTTTGTTCAGGAGGCCGAGCGACCACAGGTGATCCACTGGGCTCACACTTCGCTGCTCACCTGTCACCCCGGAGTCAAGAGAACTATGTTCATTGTTAAACAACGTTTCTGGTGGACATCCATGGAGAAGGAGGTGAAGGAGTATGTGGAGGCGTGCCCTATCTGCGCTCGAAACAAGACCTCTTCCAGGTCGCGAATAGGGTTATTACAACCACTCCCTATTCCCAACAGGCCCTGGTCAGAGATCTCCATGGACTTCGTCACTGGCCTGCCCCTCTCTAGAGGTAAAACCACAGTTCTCACGGTAGTGGACAGATTTTCCAAAATGACACATTTCATTGCTCTGCCAAAGATGCCCTCAGCTAAGGAAACGGCGGAGGTCATGATGCAGAATGTGTTTCGGCTTCATGGTTTCCCTAAGGATATTGTCTCCGACCGGGGCCCCCAGTTTGTGTCACGCTTCTGGAAGGAGTTCTGCAGCCTCATCGGTGCCACGGTCAGTCTCTCGTCTGGATATCATCCGGAGTCTAACGGCCAGACAGAGCGCCTAAATCAAGAACTGGAGACCTGCCTGCGCTGCCTGGTGTCCCAGAATCCATCCTCCTGGAGCGAGCACCTCACCTGGGTTGAGTATGCACACAACATCCTCCCTACTTCTGCCACGGGCCTGTCCCCGTTTCACTGTGTTTATGGCTACCAGCCGCCACTGTTCCCAGCCACGGAGAGGGAGGTCACGGTCCCGTCTGCCCACGCTCTGGTCAGGCGTTGTCGGCGCGTGTGGGCTGCGGCTAGGAAGATACTCTGCAGGAATTCACAACTGGTTAAAAGAGCAGCAGACCGAAAACGCCGACCAGCCCCTGTATACCAGCCAGGCCAAAAAGTCTGGCTCTCTACACGAGACCTTCCCCTCCACGTACTCTCCCGAAAACTGGCTCCCCGGTTTGTGGGTCCTTTTCCCATCACCAAGGTCATAAACCCAGTCTCAGTGAGACTACGGCTTCCCAGGGCCATGAAGGTACATCCCACCTTCCATGTAGGGAAATTAAAACCATTGAAGGAGAGCGCTATGGTTCCCACCGTCAAACCCCCCCCGCCCCCCCGGATGATCGATGGAGGTCCGGTTTACACGGTCAAGTCACTATTGGCTAGTCGGAAAAGGGGTAGAGGGCGACAGTTACTGGTTGACTGGAAGGGTTATGGTCCTGAGGAGCGGCAATGGATTCCTTCCCGCTTCATCGTGGACAAAAGCCTCATTGAGGATTTTGACCGCCTCAACTCAGAGGAGCCTGGGCCGTCAGGAGCCGTCCCTAGAAGGGGGGGTACTGTCATGTCCAAGAAACTTATTGTGAAAGTTTATTCTTTATGTTAGAGTTGTCATGTCCTTTTGTCTTGTGCTTTATGTCTATACCCTTAATTATTTCTTCCTCTCATTTCAGGCCTCCACGCTCCCCGCCCCTTTTCTGTCTCCTGCGTCCTTGATTATTTTCCCCGCCCTGATTGTTTCCAACTGTGTCCCCTTTACCTGTGTATATATTGTGTTAGCTCCCTCCTGTTAATTGTCAGTTCGTTGTCTCTCGAAGACCACGTATCGGCTTACCTCACGGACCTTTTCACGGACCTTTCACGGACCTATGCTATAGATCGCATTATAGTTTTCCTCGAAAGAGTGGTTTTGTTTTCCTTGTTTTATTACTGTGCAAATTCCAGTAAAGTCTTTATTTTGAAACGCTATCTGAGTCTGAGTTTTGAGTCGTGCAATTGAGTTCATGCCTCAGTGTTCTCCCCTTGACATCTGTTTAATGTTATTCTCTTCTACCGCACCACAAACTTCATCTTACTAGATGATCATAAAGTTAGAATCAACATTTCTCACAACAGCTTCAACAGACACTGAACATTATAACTGTCATAAAGTTTAGAAAAAAAGATGAAAAAAAGTGGGATGTGAGAATCCTGAAGTCACCATCAAGTTGTTGTGATTGTGTCTGTCGGCATCAGTCTGAGTCTCGGGGGTTGTCTTTGTCAGTAATAGCTGCATTTGACATATGATGTAGGACAAAAGCTGAACTATTGACAGCTTCAGAATAAAGTGACTGAACTGGAGCATAAAAGTAAAAAAACGAAACAACATAACAGCAACAAATGTTGAATTCCTTCTGTGTTTTTGTCTGGGAACTATTTGGGTCTTTTCATTTTACCAAGCAGAAAATAAATTGGTATTTAGCATGTGCGCTGTCGCATTGATTTCATTGCAGGTTGGATTACTGCCTTCCTACATCTCGAGCTGGTATTATACTGCCTCTGAAATCAATGAAGAGTTTAGAAATTATTGAGCAAAGGAATTTCCTCACAAACTTCACACATGCGAGTCCAGTGTGAATGTATTCAGAAAGCCTTCCCAGCAGAAGAGGATGTGAACAGACCTCCTCCTGTGCTAATGTGGCTGAGGCAGGAACTCAGCCTTCATGTGTTTTCATTCTTTTCTTCTCCTGCTGCCTTCCAGCTAGAGTCATGTAGCGCTCTTTTTCTCCTGATGTGTATCGCAGGCTTTTACCCGCCTACGCTGGAAAAAAGAAGAGGATTGAGACTGCATTATTACGGCTCAAATTATACCTCAAGATTGTATGCATGCATGTAGACAACCACCTTCCATATTCACCGGACATCCTTTGCTTCCCTTATTGCTCATTAGGAATCAGCTAACAGCATTTGGAACTAAAGTAAGAAATAATAACTGCGACAGATATCTTGTCGGCTGGGAGGGCAGAAAGTTTGATTTGCAGCAATACATTTTTTACAACTCATTTCTACAACCTGTGAATTAAATAAGCAGCACATCACAATACTTTGTCATGTATGGTAGAACTTAATTAAGGTATGTTTAATGAATTATATAGAATGAATGAATAACTGAGAAGATTTCAACAAAACTGAGGTGAATATAATATACAGTATAGAGAATACAATAAGCTATATTGTTTCAGTGTAGGAGATACGAGTCGTGTGGCCTTGTTGAGCTACAAAAACACACCACCCACTTTCAATACTGTGAGCTATACAGATCGGAAAATCTTTGGCTTGCAGCGAGCATAGTTTTGGGTTTATTGCCAAGTAACTTTAAGCATTTACATAAATAAGTTAAAGCTGTCATTGTATATGAGTCATTTTAGATACAGCTCTATCACTTTCTAATGTGTTTTGAAATGTCAGATTTTTAAGTAACTTCTCAGAGAGGAAGTCCGCAATCAGGCGGTTAAGGTTTAGCAAATCAGCCGGCCAGAGTAACATCCTGTTTTTTACCGGCCTAAAAGCTATCATTTGAAAGCACGTCTCAAACATTAGCCTGCAATAATAAAAGAGTGTTGTTTCTTCGCCAAGGGGTTTGGTGATATTGCTATACAAAAAGAAATTACTTTCCCAAAGCCAAGTTTTTCCAAATGTTACACAAAGTCTAGATAGCATGAGTTCAGACTCAGGGTTTACACATAAAAGCTGCCAGCATTTTCTAGTTTCAGGTTCTGTGCCCTGTTGTTTTCTGATGGAAAAAAACGAAGCTTTTTTCGACTGAGAGGGCGTTCGCAGTAATACCAGAGGTAAAAGGGTCGCACAAATAATTGATGTCGGTACAACAAGGGCAGTATGAATACAGTATTACAGTTAAATTATTGAATTGTGAGTGTTGTTCGAGGCCCTTTTTTTTGCCCTCTCGTTTTCACAGCACTCTAATAACAATCCAATAATATCTACCCTTAATTCCATTTAATGTCTGACCCTACCTTATTCGCAATTAAAAGAGTAAATCGCTTTGCCACATAGTTTATCTTTAATAAAGTCAAAGCCACTGTTTGCACATAATGCGCTCCCACTGTCGAAGGGATATGTTGTTGCTTACATTATGTGTTTATCTAATCGGCTTCTCAACCTATGGCTATAAAATATGATTTTATTAGTTTCGCTCTTTAGTTGCAGCTGAGCAATGGGTAGGAAATGATGGGTGCCATTACTCACATGTTTGTGTTTGCTTGTGCTTGGAACTGTGTAATGCAAACAGCTTTATTTTGGCGCTAATGCATAGTCAAGAAGTCAAGACTAGAAGCTGCAGGGGAGCTAACAACTCTTTAATATGAAAAGATTTTCATACCAAATGTCTTCTTTCCCACGCAGGAATAAAATCGGGGTTGTTTAAAATCATCAATCAATATTTAAAATCACAGATGGTTCGCTCCTCAAACACATTTTTCATATGAAAGGATCTTATGAAAACATATAATTTATCAACCTAAAATGTGCTTTGCATTTAGGCCAGCAGTCATTTTCATCAAAGTAAATGTTATTTTTCTGAAATGGTGCATTTCATTCAACATGACAGTGTTTTTTTTTACAAGGAAGCACCGGAATTTAAAAAAACCTCCTGAGAGCATTTCAGTACTTTCTGAAATAATCACTGAGTGTTATCAAGATGGTGATCTGTCCTATCATACATCTAAAACATTCTGAAAAGGGAAAGCAGCTTAAGCAATTATAATCAGACAGGAAGTGCACACACCTACAAGTTAGCCTCAGCGTAAAATGTAAATAATCAACCAAGGTACGCTTTGTAAATATCAAGCACTGTTTACAGACCGACTTCTGTCTCTTTGGACGTGGTCATTTTATCCTAACCAATAAAGTCACAAAGTGTTCCACCTCACCCTGAGCCTCTTAAGTTAGAATAAAGTTGTGAGAAACCAGAATGATGCTCCCTTGTGTAGCAGATGATTTTTATTATTGATGCATAGCAGCTTGAATACTCGCAGACTATGTGGAGCTTTTCATTATTTATTCTTTTAACATAGACATTGATTCAGCACTAAGGTCATTGATATACTTTACAGTGAATTATTCCATTTCTATTCTTTTAATCATCACCACAGGAAGAGTGAGCTGACCCACCGCTTTAGTCATCTCTTATAGTAACCCCTCACATCTCCCAGATGAAGTCTGACCTTTGGTTCCTATACTCCTGGTTGTAATTAGACCCCACCAGGAAGGGAAATCCTCCCCTTCAACACTTTCATTAAAGCTGGACTCCAAAAACAATTCCACTCCGAAATGTCATTGGAGATTAAGGCTTAGTCTGACTGAGACATCATTACTTTACATCCTGGGTGTTGGGAAGCTGAGATCTCCTCTCTCCTGCTGACTAAAGCACACGCACGCACACGCACACGCGCACACACACACACACGCACGCACGCACACACGCACACACACACACACACACACACACACACACACACACATGTCACTGGGGGTGGGGGTGGGGGTGAATGGCACTTTTGGCCTTTGGGTTTCCCTATCATCCCTTTCCATTTCACTTTCTAAGACCGGGCGTGGGTGTGTGGGTGAAGATGTCGATCACGGCTGGACCTTATGTCACGGCCATTTCGGCTTCAGCTGGAGGCCTCCTTTTTTGACGTAAAATCTGACGGTGCTGGGTGTCAGATGCTAATCCAGCGAGACTAAAAGCAGCCAGCTCTCCTCCCTCCCTCTCTCTCACACACACACACACACACACACACACACACACACACACACACACACACACACACACACACACACACACACACACACACATACACACACACACACACACACACACACACACACACACACACACACACACACACATATACAGTACACACGTCCGATTCTCCCCATGCCTCTCAGGCTCACTTACTTCTTCGGTTGCTACCGCCGCCTGTGCTTTCCTGCTGCTAAGCCTTAGCAACGTCCCCTCCAGCTGGAGCCTGGGCTCAGCAGCTGGCTACGACACAGATAGATACAATCGATGCAGAGATAGCCACGGTTTGCTTTCTTCTCTGTTGGACCGAACAGAGTGGGCTGTTTATAATGTCATCTCAACAGGGAAGGAAGGATTTAATTGCGAGCCGGCTGTGTGTGCAAAGCCCTTAACTTTGAGCTACCATCTTCATGTTGATTACAGAAATACATTATAGATTTTTTTAACATTATATACATTTATATCTCTATGCAAGCCACCTTGAATGATCCCCGGTTTTATTTTATACTCAATACACATTTTGGTGTATTTTATATATTTAGTACTTTCCCCTTATTGTTATTGTAATATTATACTTTTATATCTGCACTCTTCCCACTTTTATTGCAACTTCTGCAAAGATATTTCCCTCAGGTTGAATAAAATGTTATCTTATCTTGAAAGAAAGCCAGGGAAACGGCGTAGGGATTACTGCAATTACATTATGTTTCCTCCACGCCTGCGTTGTTAGACCTTGTGCTCTAATGCACACTGCTGTGATACCACCAATGTTCCCTGATTAATTATCCATCTAATGGTTTAAACAGACACTTTCTCACCCTGACCTGCATGGAGTCATACTCTAATCACCTGTGGGATTCCGCCGAGCATGAATCACACGGATTCAAATCACATTTAACAATACAAATCCAACTAATGGATTCAATTAGCTCAGGGGGGGGGGGACAGTTTGAGAGAAACATTCACATTGTACACATGGTGGCATTACTGATTTGGATTTTCCTCTTACCATTAACATCCTGTCTTTCACCTGTTTCCTGTTCTTTTACTCTGAAGTATTTTCATTTTTGAGTCCAACCTTGCAGTATGCCTTTCCGGTTGTCTCTGTGATTCTCCACCTCTATGCTAAAGTATTGGAGCATTATATTCTCTGCAGAGAACTACAACAACATGATTCAGAAATAATTAATCACTGAAACAACATGCCGCAGGCAACATGGTAACTTTGAATAAAGCCTCTCTCCTAAGGTGCATCTCCATCAAAGGTTAAAAAAAACAATCGATCACTTTTTTACAAGTTCCTGTGGTGTTTTGGGATGTGTGAGCTTGGCGGTGGCTTACTGGTCCTCCGTGTTGCTTGGTAAGGCTGACAGCATCAACAGGGAGCCAGGATGTGCGCCATGACAAATTGATCTGTGTCGGACAGGAGATGAAAGAGGCGAGGCAGAAAGGAGCACGACAGACGACAGACTTCTAATTACATTTGACAGATAAAAGGAAGATGAAAGGCTCTGAGAGAGTAAATGCTAAAACAGGTTTGACTGTTTGAATGCAGCACTACTTTCAATCAAGAGATATACTGTAAGGAATGTTAAAGAAAGGACACTTGAGAGAGACTTGGAGATTTCAAAACTAGTACCAACAGGCAAGCCCTAGAAGAAGTGTGAGTATGTGTCAGATTAGAGCAAACTGAGAGTAGAGTAAAACATGGTGATTTCAAAACGCATTGTGAATCATTGTCATCATTAAGCTGTAATAATAAAGTAAATGTAGTACTTTTTCTGCAGGAAATCATTCAAGCTTAAGAACAAAATCAATAGGGCCTTTCTCTTGACCTTTACAAACAACACATATTAGCCCTCTCTTATTGAACGTTTTTGAAAGTCATTTTAGGACTCTTTAATGACTTGCTACTGGCGTATAGCTTAGATTTACTGATGCTTTTGTAAATGCATTTATGTTCCAAGCAGTAAGTAAATAGGAATGTCAATTAGAATTATTACTTTTGAGTGCGCTTTTGTCTACATATTTGTTTGAAAAAAATCAGACCATTCTTTTATTTAATTTTAAAGACAATAAGTCAAGATAATAATCAGCAAATTAATTAAAAATAAAAATCATACCCATGATGCACTCAATGCACAGGTGACGTCATCATAAATGGGGTTGGGTGTTGAACCTCTAATTCACTGACATCATGATTAGAGTCATCTTTTGGAAATATTCCAATGGCAGCTTGAATTTAAACAACATTCGGCTTTTTATGTGAATTTTTGTTTTCGTAGACATTTTAAAGGTCTGAAAAAAATAATACTTTATGTACGTATTCTGAGATTGGGTATTGCATTAGCATTAGTATCAAGGTCCATAGTACACGGCCTAACAAATAAATATGTTTTTTAATGGTTTGATTTGTGATGGAAAAACATTATCACAGCCAATCATAATTAATTTAATTTCATTCCGGTTTACCATTAGCATAGAATACATTAGCATTTGCGAGTTATCTTAATTGTTCAACTCAATGTTGGTTTACTCAAGACAAGATAAGCTGTCAGGGAGAAAGTGGCTGGAAGAAGTTCTCCTCCTTACATATTGTTATTTTTGACTTTCATCAGCTGTAACTCGGAGATGAGGGGATTGGTAGAAGGATTGGCAGAGTGGTGACGGCTTCACATCTTCAGTGTATCCCCCTTAAGCCCCGAGCGAAGAAAAGCACAGCTGTTATAGGCCCACCGCCCTCCAGACTTCAAATTACTGCATCTATAGCCTTCTGTGAATTCATACCACAGACAATTAACTTGCCTTCACCTTTAATGTGGAGCCACACGCAGATTGCCGAGGTTAAAGTGGTTCCATGTGTTAAATGAACAGGTCAGCGATTCAGAGAAAATCAATTTCGTAGTTAATGAGGACTGGATTGAATGGCCTAAACACTGTTCCATACTGAGGAAGTCAAACGTGTATTTATACTCTCGATTTTCTCTCTCTCAACTTCCTTCTGACATCCTTCTGTCATAGCAAACCTTGACTCATTTTTACAAGATTTTACCCATAGATCTATATTTAGCTCTACTTCCCTTCATCTCTCCGTCACACTTTCTGACTCAGAATTCACTCAGGTATTAATGTGACTTTTCCATCACTTTCCCATCAGCTGCTTATCTTTGCGTTCTCCTCCCTATCCACATCAACCCTTCCTTGTCATCCACATGTTTGCCTTTCATTAAAATGACACAAACCTCATATCAACTTGCTATCTCTCACGCTGAGAGTGTTTACAGTTGTTTGAGCAAATGTTGAAATGAGTCGAAAGGGACACAGACAGATGTAACAGGGAAATGGTGAGATAAGGTAAGAGTGAGTCAGAGGAGATCAAATGAAAGACGGAGAGCAAAATCAACATAAAAGTGAGTGAAGGTGAACTTGTGCTCACTGCATGACCGTGTGACTCAAAGCGCCTCTCAGTGAATGAGGATAGACTGCTCTAAAATGTTCTATGTCAGGGTTGCATAACAATACGCCTGAAGTTCAGACAGAATTTTAAAAAAACATAGCATGGCTCTGTGAAGAATAGTTCCTTCTTTCAGATCCCTTAAAAAGAACCGCTCTCACAAGGTAAAGCAACATTTAAAAAAGTTAAGCTATAATCCCCACACTCAATCGCTTTTGTTACAATGGTGGAAGGCCTTTGTCGTGTCACGCAGCTAAAGACTATTATTCAGTCCAAATCTCTCCAATTGATCATGTTTCAAATGTCAAATGTTTCCGTAAAGACTATGTGAAGAACACAAAATGCTATGTATCCTTATTTGCAGCAATTTGCAAAAGCTAATGCACTCCAACACGGAAAAATAAGATTCTAAGAGATTATCAAAGTCACAGACTGGAAGTAAACGAGTCAATTCCTATCAGCAGTCTAGAGCTCAACAACCACCATCAGACTCTTGGACTGCTAAATATTCTCTGTTGTTCACCGGTTAGCCTCTCACTGAGTGTCTGGTCTTTAGTGCTGAGCAGGGACAGTGGGGCTTTGGAGTTTTTGATATCCTCTGCCTGTTTTAGGAGAAAACAACACTCTGAGAACAGGGACAGTGAACCAAAACAGCACGTATACGGCCCTGAACAATGTGCTACAAATCCTTAAATAAATCTGTATAACAATGAAGGGAGCAACAGATTTAGGTGCCTCCTATTTAGGTTCATATCAGCAAATACCTATAGATGTCATTTCTATTCAAATCTTCACCACTTTAAAGCACAAGGAAATACGGACATTATGAAATATTCAGGGACACTTAAACTTGATTAATATGTCGGTCTATGGTTTTTGAGTTTAAAGAACATACAAAACTTGGTGAGTATAGTTGTATCATTATGAATATATTATTTAGATGTTGGCTGTAAGCAGGATATTGATTACTAATTACTAGTCTGCTACTCAGTTGTTAGTGTCTTCTGAAAACTTCTGCTGTGTTATGAAAGCCTTGTAAAGGCTTTTCTTTCTTGATCAAGCGTGCAGCCCTCTACTAAATCCCCTTACGCATAAACCCCCTGGATGAAATATGAAAAAGTATGGCTGTACGTGCTCGCTGTGATACTGAGCTGCTCTCAGCTTCCACGGCTTTACATCTGCTGTTTCTGATTCACCAATGTTTTCATTTTCACTGTCAAAATCCAACTGAGCTCCCATACCCAACAAGCCTTCGTATTTAAATCCTTTAAAACAAAAGAGAAGGGTAGGGATGCAGTGGGGCAGGTAGTGAGGATGACAATGGAGGAGTGGATGACAGCATTGACAGTCCCCCCGAGCAGCAGGGGTATCAAACTGAGTTTTGTCGGTACAAAAAGGACTCAGCTGTCTGACATCATGTCCTCAGTGCTGCGGTTCAAACCCTCTGGGCCTGGCACAGAAACACTTTGTTTAATAAGGGCTGCCGATCAGGAGAGATCCGTCTCTTTATTGACTTTCTGCACGTAGGGATCAAGACTTTCAAGATCATGATTTTTATAGTCAATATTTATAACTCTGTTTAAACATCTTTTGAGACATTTTAGTACTAAGTTCTCAAATGACATTTTGTTTTAAAAACATGTCTTGTTAGGTTATCTAAATTGTTGTCTTTTCAATCTGCTTACTTCTCTGCCCCCGTTTCCTGGTGTTGACTCCTGCAATCCATGCAGGCTTAATCTACGATCTCAAATTCAATATGTTGAATGATGTACTCCTACCTTTATGCCTATTAAATGTTTTGCTCTTACGTTTCTGAATGTTAAAAGGACGTAAACCCGCTTGTTTGGAGATTGTTTCGGACTGTTCCCTGTCGCCTGCAGCCAACAATCGGCTGTCTCTCCGCTCAGAAGAACGCTTTGTGACTGCTGGCAATGCAGCGAGGCAGGCTGAGTTGTAGGTACAGAATAGGACCAGACACCCAGACGCACGAGAAATAGTCACACACATCCGCAGACGTGAGAGGAGGGAAAACACATATTTTATTTATGTTTAATTTCTGTGACTTTGTATACAGTGAAAGTGTCAGGAAGTTCAAGGAGGGAAGGAGTGGTAGAGGAGGAGCATGTGCCATAAGAATAAGAATCAAGCAATTCCTTTTTATTTGAAAGGTATCCAAACGACACTTTAAGGTGTTGTGGAACTTTATTTCTTGAAATCTATGATGTAGTTTAAAGTCTTCTTCGGAATATATACAAAACAGGAATTACCACATGTATTGAGGCTAGTGCCGTAATTACAAAAAGAAAATCCAACACCCACTTCCACTGTGAAGTGCAAACTCTGAATCTTAACATAAATGCAATAAGCTCGGGATAAATTGAACAGATGTGAGGCTAGAGGACAACGCAAGTCTGTAGCTCTTTTTGCTTTGACCCTCCATCTGTTTGTTGAAAAAGATCACAGGATGGGATGATCTAGTATAGAGGCAGAAAAATAGAGTGTCTACCTGCAGTCGTTTTCCTCTTTGACAGGGTGTCATCATATCAAAGAGTTTAACACATCCGGTACGCCAGCCTTCATGTGTTCTATGACAACCAAACGTCAGACACTTTCTGTCCGAGCTGCCTGCAGTCTGACTTCTGTTTCTGTGAAATCAAAAGATGGCTTCATTATCAGTTGTTCAAAGAAATGCTGCAAGTGAGAGGCAATATGATTATATTTGAATTTGGAGTTTCGTGTTCAATTTTTTGTGTGTTTGGTTCCCCTTTTATCTTTTCATATTTTTTTGTAATGGGTTTCGAGTGTTCCTGTGAGAGGCTTGGCTTTGTGTGAGAGTGTGTGTGGTTAATAACTTATGCAGCAGGGGTCTCTGAATGGGAGGTTGTTTTAATGATTTAATGGCCCATTCAAAGGATTCATTCCACTGGGAGCCATGGCGGCTATCTGAAAGATATGAGGCTGCCATTTTATAGCTGGCAGGAATTCAGTAGGACTGCTTCCCTCACAACCTGGTCCTCCTGCTTTCGCCAGCGAATTGCTTGTTCATGTTCCACGTTGAATATTGCACATTTCCAGTCTGGAGAGTTTGCTATTGCTTTGTTTTACATTTTGACAACTCCCCTGCAGAACCTTTACTTCCTCCTTATAAGACCTCAAACCCAGACACTTCTTCTTCTCAAGGTAAAAAAACCCTGTTAGATTTTTGTCTCACTTCCTCCTACTGAGTTCACCTCGTCCTCCTTCTCAATCCCCAGTTCACCTTGTACTGTAGAATAACAAACAGTTTGATACCAGAAAATTGCTTTTGCAAATAAATGTAGAGATTTCGAAGAGGCGTGCTTTTCTTTGCTGAATCAGTTCAGGGTACTCGTTCTGGTTGGCAGTATGTGAAACTTTTTCCCCATACCACTTTTACTTTTGGAAGTCATCTGGAAACCGAACTGTGAAAGAGTGGTTGTCTAAGTTTAATAGTTTTTATAACTGTGGTGTATTTGTTTCACTGTTTTAATTATGTAAAGGAAAACTCGTCAAAAAAAATCCATGTTTGGATGTTTTTCTCTGTTCCATACACCAAAACTTAACAGTGACTTGTTTTAAGTTAACTATGTTAAGTTAATCAAATACTTATTTTAACCCAAAACATTATATTTTTCTAGATAAAACCAAGGAGTTTGTTTGCCTTAACCTTAGTGGGGGTTCTGACCAAGCATCTATTTTGTGACAAGATGAGAATGATGATAGTTGGAAACATGATGGGGATGAAAAAACACCACCATACAGATTAGCTTTAGCCCATTTGCTTTGTACAAGACTCTAATCAAAGTTTTAGCAAAGAGATTAATAACTCAAAAGCATTATCTTTTACTTGCAATTAGTGTTGTATGAAACAGAACTTTTGAGACGTATCAACATTTGTTATGTAAATGCCCCAGGGGGGTTGCGACTGAGCAGGACTTTCACTTCTGGAAAGCTGGACACCCAAAATAACTCGACCTACTTTTGAACTCCACTGCTGTTGGCACTCAGAAACTGTTGATGACGATTTAGATGAGAGATGACTCCAGAGAAAAAGATGCCTCGGATGACCTCTGTTAGAGTGAACAGCCATTTTTGTATCCAGTGTGAGAGGATCCACCCAGTGGGGGATGTGTTTTTCACATTAAAAGCTAATCACACAGACCGTTAATGTGCACCACAGTTCTGTAAATCTGCAATTTGTGTACAGCACATTATTCATTGAGGTCGACTTGGTGGCGCAGCAGACATTAATTTGGGTCTGCATGTTGCCTAACATTTGCTGCTGCCTCCCTCAATGCCCTGTCACTGGATCTGCCCGCTGCATCAGAGTTGAGACCGGCCTAATTTTTCTCTGCTTTTCACCACAACACAAAACTCGGCTGAGTCATCAGGGCTGGCCTGTATCATTCATCGCCTAGCAGAGTTAAATGTCAATTACAGGCCGCCCAAGGTGCACCTCTCTCACTTGGAGACCACGATGCCAATTGACATTCAACTAAAATCCGACCGTCTCAGACAATACATCCACGCCTACCCAGACACCTGAGTGCACCATGAAGGAAAGGCGGCCTTTTCACTGCGTTTAGAAAGCCATGACAGTCCTCACACAAAGCTGATGTTCACACCACCTCAGGAAGAAAAGGGTGTCTGGGTGACAAGAAAGGGAACATGGAGCCATAAAGTGTGCAGGGCAGAGACTGGGAGAGGGAAGCCACAGAAATGTGTTTTATATGTGTTAAAGGTCCCATGACATGGCCATCTCTACTGACCATAATTCCATTGTTGAAGTCTACTAGAATATATTTACATTGTGCAATTTTCCAAACTCACATTGGTATTCTCATATAGCATCTCTGTATAGTATGTGTAAAAATGGAAAAAAATGGAAAAAGAGAAATCTCCAACGAGGCGTTCTGGGGCATTTTTCTGGGTTCGAGTTTTACTCGCTACAGGGTGTACTTTGAGGGTTTGTGACTCTGCAGACCGTTTACATGCAGAAAAAGCTACATAACACACAAGGGGACGGGTAATAACCGGAAAAGCATGTCATGGGACCTTTAACACTCTTTTCAAACCCTTCTTAGGAGGAATTTCTTCCTAAAGAAATGAAAGAAAATACATTGTTTTGTACTCTATAGCAACACATAAAGGCGCTCCAATAGAAGCCTCTATAAGCAGGAATTAATACTAAAATGAAAGGATACTTCTAAGCATGACTCTAATTCCATCGCACTACATTTATCCCCACAATTGTTCAATCTGAAGCAGATTGCAACCAATATTTAGTTTGTCCCATCTAGGATGGTATCAGAGTATGAGACCAAAAAAGGATGACGTAAAATCTGATTTTTCAGTTTTGGTACAGGCTTTGATCCTTGGGTGCTAACTTTCAGAACCAGAGCCAAAAGCACAAACACCTACAGATATCAGGTTGAGTAATTTGGATTATCTTTGCTCTTCCCTCATTTCTACAAAAAATGTCTTCAGCATTTAGGAGGAAGTAAATTTGCCGTTAGTCCAGAGTGTTCAAGGACTAGAAATCACACTTATCTAAAGTACAGTCATTTTGTAACACCTGTGGTACATGAGTGCATTAAAAGTGGATAGTTACTGATGATAACTGCCTTTTTAAAGTCAATTACTTTTAGCAAAGTGATAAAAAAACATTAAAATCAGACCATAAAAGGAATCTGTTAAAGAATCTAAGACCGGGATATGGAAAACTGACGGATTCTCAAAGTGATATTGTTGAGTGGACCTTGAACTTTACAGGATGAAGCTTTGAAATACCTGAAAGATAATTCATTAGATTAGTCATATTTAAACACTACATCCACCATGAACTACATTCTCAAAATGGCTAACATAGTACTGTATTTCAAATTCAAGAATAATACATAGTTAAGTGTTCCCAACATTTCTGGAGCACAGTGCATGGTCATACAGTATTATTGTATATCCTCTGTTAAGATTTAAAGACCAGGCCATGCTGAAAGTGTAGCTTGATGCATACCTTTTCAGGAAAGAAACCTCTTTGCATGTGTAACAAAGTTGATTGCTGTAACCATGCAATAGAGTCCTTCAGACACTTGATGGTGAAGGAAGTTATGGTAACCTGTTACGCCCCCCAGCATAGCGGCGGAGGTGTTTGTGTGTGCTTGGGCATGGCTGCATGTGTGTTGGATCAGACGCTAATTAAAAGTCAATTAGCCTGCAGCCCACAGGGTGAGTGATCTCTCTAAACACGAGAAGGATCGGGGAATGGAGAAGCTCCCCAAGCTCATTATTTACGGTGAAACTGTTCCATATTCCATTTACCGCAAGCTCCTGTCCGTCCGCATGTCTGCACCTGTCTCTCAGTCGGCTTTATTACTCCATTTGTTAAACACGTTGACTGCCATCCAAGCTGATACACACAAACGGGAAAAAAAATCTAAAATGGAGCTGCTGACCGTCATCACATGGCTAAGTGCCCTCTACCCGTCTTTCAGTGAAAGACTCTTACGTTGTTCTCCTCGCCTTAAAAACACAGAGTTCTTCCTGTCTGGGGAAAGAAATCAATTTCGGATTGATTTACTGGATTGCTTGGGTTTAATGGGTTGAGGTCATGTTAAAATAGCAGGACGAATATAGAAACCCTGTCTACCATCTGCCTGCATGTCATTCTACTTAATACTGCAATTTAGGTTTGTCCCTTGCAATGAAGGGAAAAGTTGTCTAGAAATCTCAACAATCTTACCATCAATCATCTTACTCAGTGAGTCGAATTATTGGTCAAAATGTAAGATAAGTGCAACATTTCTTATGCTCTTCCAATAGTATGACAGTATTGGATAGATTTCTGGACAACATGAGAGAAATGCTTGGTCAGAGATCAGGAGAAGATGGAACATAAATTATTTGGCATTGATGAAAGACAGGTGTAATAACCTTAACACAAAAAACGAACTTTAGAAAACCTAAACCATATGCTTTCCGTAGCTTTGCACTGGTCTTTTGCTAACAATAGTTGGTGTTAGCTTAAGGACCATACTCATGGAAATGAAAGATACTTCATACGGCAACAAACAAAAAATAATGAATTCAAGATGAGATAAAGACGGTGAAATTGGGCCACAGAAAGCAAAAAAAGGACAGAGGAGCGGCTAAACATTTTTATGGCAGAATTATTTAAATACCATCTTAATTGGTATTGCAACAAACAGCAGAGTAGTACTTGCTGCCCATGGTAAACTTTGTTAGGAACGTTATTAGAGCACAAATCAGAGCATTGTAAAGATACAATATCATACTGTTATACTAAAGTGAAAATTACAGTTAATATGCGGTCAAATTATTTCTTATTTTCATCATCAAAAATGTCCAATACATGATACCCACATTTTAATATGATCAAAACCAGACACAAACATGTTCTACCTGAGTGAGTTAAAAGACCTTTTCACATTTTTGGAAAACTCTCCTCAGATGTAACCTCACAGAGCACGCTCTCGTTTACCAACCTGTCTGGTCTGCGTGCTTTATATTAAAAGATAACAAAGAGCTGAGAAGCAAAAGATCAAATATCAGCAAGTCCATCTTTTCCTGGAAGCTGCAATAAACCACGTCTAGGAGATTTAGATTTCAATGTTGAACCTTGGTTTGTCACAGACTGTGGTTAAGAAGGTCATCGTTTCTAGGTCATGCAATATTTTTTTGTTTACAGGAAATACGTCTAAAATATCTTATTGACTCACTGATCTTCTGCTCGTCAGCCACACACTGACTGGGACATCTTTACACTGCCTCCCAGAAAATGGTTATCACTTTCATCAGGGAAAATATTAGCCTGTTGAGGTGAGGCTGACTCCTATTACACCCCCCACTGTTGGAGAGACCGCCTGTTGCTTGTTTATTCATATATATCCTGGCATGAGACAAACACATCCCACATACACCAAGTGTCTGTAAAAGCAATATAGACATCCAATATGTTTTAATGATATGTACTGCTATAGTTTTTTCGAACAGAAATATCAATACATACATTTTTCCATGTTCATACAAGTCCCTAATGCATTTTTATTGAGTGCACTCTAAATGTTATATTACAGATATGCAGAAGGAGATGCTTATTATTCCAACTACTATGGTGAAAATCAGTATAATTCTGACATTAACATAATAATGAAGTTGAACTCATCTGCATTAGCTAGTCAAAATGAGGAGATTTTTTAAAGAACGATGAATCCATATTGAAGTATTTTACTGAATGGTTCTCTTTTGTTTATTCCTTAGGCTGCACTCAACACAGTGCGTATAAGCTTTGACCTTTAAAGCATACAAAAACACTGTCAAACATGCAGCCAAGTGTAAAACAAAATAATTCCAATTGCGTTTGGGGCAATAATTGAACCATAGAAATAATGTTTTCCTATTAATATGCAGTGATTGGGTTTGGCACAAGCAGCATTATGTATTGCAGGAGTGTGAAAAGGTAGCCTTCTATATTGCTGACTCTGAATTTATTTTTCAAGGCTGAATGATAGAATGAGAAATATGGAAATCAGGTTAGGGAAAACAGTTTAACTCTTATGGGATTTGACAGGGTGGAAATACGAAAGTGCCTCCATATGCGAGATGTACAATAATGCAAATCAGTTATTGTGATTCATAACAAAGCATTTATGCTAATAGGATATGCAGAACAACATTAAAGTCAGCTTTGTGCCCCCTCGCTGACTGTAATTTCAGGGACCAGGGGAGGGTTAGCACCTGCTTGTAAGATCCCTGTTCCGATAAGGCCGATTATCCGAGCTGGCTAAAGAGTTTCCTTGCACCTCTCTAAAGTGGCTGAAAGCAGGCTCTTAGTATGGCTCCCCACGGATATAACAGGAACAACTCCCCGAAGGTGAGAAGTGGATCAGCGGTTCTTATCATTTCCGGATTTCACTTCAGCGCCACTTGCCGTAGGGCTGCACTAGAAAAGATGGTGTGGGGTGTTCTTTCTTCAGGCATATAAGAGGTGAGCCTTTTGAAAATATTGTTAAGTGTATATCTCCCTTCCTGTCATGGCTTCACATCTCTGTTGTTTATGCTTACATTTTTCATCAAGCACTTTAACTTTGGGCAACTACAGTGTAAGAGCAACTGAGAGCTGAGAAGGACACCAATAGGAGGAAAATACCTCGCTTTTTCTTTATTCATGAAGTTCCACCTATGGATGCTGAATGTGCTGCTGGCGATGTACAAGGTGTTCCAAACGATATATTTCTCTATACATTATTAATTATTGCTGTAATATAAATTGTCTTCCTGTTTCCATGAACACTGTGCTTGCAGACGACAGACCGTTTAATTATTACGTTGAAAACACTGTGCATGCTAGACGAGACATCCATAATAGAGCGTCTAAATTGATGAAGCACATTCAGACATAATGTCTTTATTATTACATTCAACATTCTTTAATGCCGCTAACATTACTCACAATTCAACTGGACTGCCGACACTTCTGTTGAAGGCAGTAGTTTCCATTTTTAACATTTGAGTCTTTATGCTTCAACAACGCTGACTCAAGTGGAGCCCCAAAAGGCTTCATACAGTACCACTATATATGCATATGCAAAAAAAGTTACCAAGACTTGTAACAATAAATATGTTTAAAAGTGGTAGAGTTCCCGTTTTAAAATGACTTAATTAACAGATTGAGGTTGCATTATTGTCATTGCAAATTTTGTTAGATATTTATGTAGAGGAGTTAAGAGAATACCTTGTCATCTTCATCAATGTGCATTAAAGTTTGGCCCCAAAATCAATATTATTATTATTATACCTTAGGTCTGGTCTCATTACCTTATCCGAAAGATGTGTTCACATATTTAAAAGATAAATATGTATTTTCAAACTCAGCCCCAAAACTAAATTGAAATTGAAGTTTAAAAAAAAAAGTAATTTAATAGCAGGAGGACTAATGATTTTAACATGCTGTCTGTCAACACCTCAAATGTGTCATCACCTACAACACCCACCATTTGTTCCTTTTTCATACCATCAGGTCATTGCTGTTATTTATGAGCCAGCATCTAAGAGATAACATACCTAATGAAATGGACTCCGGCGAGTGTGTGTGCAGGTTTGCTCCTTAAATGAGGTCCATTTCAATAAGTAATGAAATGACTGTGAAACAGACATGGACCGATAGCAGAAATACAGAGACGGCAAAACAACAACAACAACATCGAATTGACATTACCTTGAAAACCTGCATTCGATGCGGTTAAACAGTTTGAATGTTACATCACTTTTTAAAATAAATTGTTCAGTGATGTTATCATCTCTTCTAAGTGCATTTATTCCACAATAGGAGGCTTCTCTGTGAGCCAAAATCTTGAATTCTTTAGTGTTTCATTCTTCAGTTTGGTGCCTCGAATGCTTGTTTTCCATTTCTATTCTCCGACAACATGCACATTGACTACTTGTTGCATCCTCATGCAGAGACACACAATACTAAATATTAATGCTGCGCTCTCCATACACCTCCACAGCTTCTTGTAAACACACAACTACATTCCTGCTGCACAACAGTCCCAGGAAGCTCATTAATCATTCTGTTTTCCATGAGGATCATTATTCATCACACCGAGGCGTTGCTCTGCCCACACGCATAAGACCACAATAGATATGTCAATATTATACAGAAGCTGTCAGCTTTTTTTATTTATTGTTATTTCCCCCCCTCTGGTAAAGCACACCATTGTTGCCATTCATTTTTCTTTCTTGAGCTGTGAAGAGCCATATTGAATGTTTGTGTGAGGAGTCCCGCTGATGATGATAAAGGCTCAGTGGAGGGCAGTTATGTTCAATGTTACCCCATACTGATGACAAATGCTGGCCAATTCCTGGTCGTCTCTACAAGCTCCGGCAGGAAAATGGAACCTCAGGGCCTCCATCTATACTCATGATATAACATTTACAAATGTTATTGCTGTAGAGCCAGATGATTCATGGCTTGCTTGCAGTTTCAACAAATGAAATGGGAGTTACTTGACGTTATGTCCTTTCTCATAAACGTCGTATCTATTGTTGACCACACTGTGGTTTAGTGTTATTTATAGATCTTCATCTGAGACTCGATATTTGGATTTCCCCCTTTTAGTTGATTCATTATTTTACCTTTGCAATTAAGATAAGATAGCTCTTTATTGATCCTTTGGGAGGACATTCAATAGTTGCAGCAGCACAATTATGGTGAGATGATAAGTACATATAGAGAGAAATACATGGATAACATTTCAAATAATCATACAAAATGAAATAGAAGCAATGTACAAGAGCGATTTAGCTAAAGAATGTGTTGTGTGTGTTTGATGATCGATATTTCATACACAAGTGTTAGAGTATTATAATATATACCACACTGTAAAGTAATAACAATTCTGAGTTTATTTATAGACAATCAATCATTAAAATAACACAAACGTTTTGATAATGAAAATAATTATTGGTAGCAGCTGAGTAAATTGTTTCAACATGATCTGCGTCATATGTGCCATATTTTGACTTACTTAGTTCATTCATGAGAGCTTAATTCTACAATATGTGTTATATAGGTCCCACTCCCAGTTATCCAGTCATCCGCTGGTGGTAGATGGTAATGGCAATGGAAAGGATGAATGTGTGGAACAGATGGACATGTACATGAACAGATGGACTCCCCACCTCTGAGCAAACATGCAGCTTTTTGGGAGAAGCCTTAGGACTTTCTGCTTTCTGCATGAAGTCAGCCATCGACTAAAGTTCGGCCATCAGAAAAATCGAACTGAATCGATACCTTTGTGTGTGCGTATCAGGGCAGGAGGGGGATTGGTAGGCATTCAGAAGGATTTCATTCAAATTCAGTGTTTGTCCCTGTTTTTGGAGGGGTAATGTTGCATGGAGAGTGCTTCATTTAGTAAATGTCTTGTACTGAAGGTGACAGAGTGTGGTTCACTCCATTTCCACCTTTTTTATTCTCTTTTCGGAGGTGAAACAAGTGTTTCTGGCTCTCTCACTTCTGGAAAGGCCAGCAGTTTTGTGATTGAAGGATTGACATTTGTCAGTTTCCTCTACGTAGGAGGTGGAAGTCAAGGGAGAACTTGCCCTGTTGTCGACATTTTCTTGGACCGTTTATTTATTTATTTTTGTTCATTAAATAGGAAATGCGAGAGCTTGTCCTTTTTCTGTCGAACAGCTGATAATGTCAGAGGAGAGGCTTGAATATATATGATGTAATACCGCTGATACTACATGACATATCAGTTTTTCCATATGCTCTAAAGACCAAACCTTGTTTCAGGGCGAGGCTGTTACTTTACAGGCAGGCAAAAGTACATAGCCATCATCTATGTGGTTTTAACTGTTGTTTAGAAGGTTTTTTTGATGCCATTATTGTTACAGCAGAGCCTTATAAATCACACTGGAGTTGACTGAGCCATTCATAATGACATTAACAGAATGGGCCAGATAAAGCGGCTTCACTACGCAGTTTTTAATTATCTTTCTTCATATCCCTCTCGATATTTATTTCCTGAAATGTGTCCAGCCTGGTTCAAGACCGCAAATCTCCAAACTTAATAAATAGCTTTACATCTACCTTAAAAATGGTACGTAATTTAATAACATGAAATTGCATCACAGTATTTGGCAGACAAATATTTAAGTACCAGATGGAAGTATGAGCAAGCAAGGTTTTCTCTTATGTCTGGAATCCCTTGAGATAAACTGGCACATAATAACATTTTCGGACTGTATTAACTTACGTTGCAGGGGCTTACATTAGCTGATTTTAGGGACAGTGTTAGAAAAATATGCATGTTGCTGCAATACTTGCTTTTGGATGGACTTCCCATTTTGCATATTGCTTTATATATGAAATGAAGAACCATAATTGTCTCACTTACATGAACCACAATGGATGAGTGTGTATTCAATGACATCTATAACACACTTTGCAAGAATTTTCCCATCAAGGTAAGGAATATTACTGCTTTTCTCAAACACAAGATGACTGTTTACCAGTTGGTCCCGGTGTTGCTTTTTGAGAATTTGAGGCCCTGACTGCCAATACTGTCTGTTTATGTCTCTATATCTACATCTTCTAAAACACACCCAAATGTACGTCTAGACAATTGGCGGTAATTTAATCTGATTTCATATCTCTGTGTCCCTGCACCCACTCTCTCTGCCCCTTGTATGAATATGAGAAGCTAAGGGAAATGTCTTTTTATATATTTGGCATATCTGTTCCCAGCATTACTGTTCATTTATTTTCCATCACTTTATCTAATGTCATGCAGCCGAATGAGACAATGCAGACGTTATCTTTCTCTGTGCTGTCCCTAAATTCATGGGGAGCCGAAGCTTCCATCGTGAGAACTCCCGTACTCACGGTGATCGGAGACATCGCACAGTTTGGAAATGCAAGATCAGCTGTTTTCATTTCTGCAGATGGCTCCCCAGTTACATTTAGCTGCCCATGTCACTTGTCATTTCACTGCGGCTATAATAATATCTGTACAGCAGCAGGGACCCATTGCCACATTATTATTCATATTCACTTCTTCGAGCATTTTGTGCTCCACATGCAGAACCCTGCCTGCATTTGACAACATGCGCTGTTTTTACTCCCTAAAAATAGATCCCACTTTTATGATTGAAGTATTAGTAAGATGGATCACCAACCTCACAGACAGAGACATAGCTTAAAAGTGTTATTTTCCTCTGATCCTTCATATGAATATCAAACAGTTCTGTGTGACAGTGAGAGCAGTAAAAATGTATTGTGATTATACAGGTCTTAGGCAGCAGTCACTGGTCTTTGCCTTTGCCATTCAAATGAGACTCCAAATAATATCTATATTTTGAGTAACATAGCTCCGCAGTGGAAAAGAGAAACTGCGGTCAGGTTTTAGAGGCCAATCCTCTCCGGAAAACTTTTAAAAACCCCTTCCTTTGTTGTGTTCACCAACAGCTCTGGGTTTTATTTTTAGTTACCACCAGGAGGTTATATATCCCCATTTTGTCAATTTCAAGTTGACTCATCATTTCTAGTAGCATTTAGCAGTGAACTTGCCATGTCAATTAAAGGAATGGGACGACTTCAAAAGTAATTTGTTGTGTCAGTCAACAACCTCTGTGACCTTATTCATTTGTGTTATCTTTCTTTTCCTATTCTCATCCTTTATCTTATCCCATCCTATACCTATTCTTTAACCCCCCTAAAAAGCTTTGATTGCCTGCGCTAAATGGGGATGGTGATTCTGTGGTATGGAACAAGGCCAACAACCTTTAAAAAACTGGCTCAGTCAGTTTTGGTGCATAGTAACTTCTCAAATCATTTTTGCATCATAACCCACTTCTCCACAGCAATATTGTTGTTTGTAGGGGTGGCGTTGAATTGAAGTACAGTACAAGTTTCCTGAATGTATTAGTTCATCCTTAAGGGCCCGACATAGAGAAGACCCAGAGCCAAGCCATGTGCATTGGGAGCAGGCATTGACGTATTGTTTTATAAAATGTATTCATCTGCGTTTGGTGAGCTCATTTCCAGGAACATGAAATCAAGAGAAAGACTGTGCTGCTGTTGCAAAAGTATTCTATTTGTATTTATCACGGAAATAAAATCAAAGTGGTGAAACACTCACTGCAGTACAAAAATGGTACCATTTCTGATGGTTAAGTAATACCTTACGGCCTTCAGATAGTTCTGTGGCTTTGGGGAAATGGCCTATTGCTCTCTTGCTTACATAAAAGTAGATGGTGTGCATTTTTCTGATGTAGTTGAACACAATAACAGGTGAAATACGGCCACTCTTGGTGCTCTGATCAGCTCACTACTCCACACGCTTACACATCTTACTGCTTATTGAAATAAATGAAACACCATAGAAGTAAAGATGCTCTGAATAGTTTTTTTATATGCACTATTTTCTTAACAGGTAAAGGGCGAACACACACATTTGCTGAAATTCACACAAACACCGTGTAATCTCTCTTGATTAATAATAATAATAATAATAATGGGTTTAATTTATAACACACTTGATATCTGAGTTCAGATCCCGAAGTGCTCCCGATTACTGTGATACAAAATCATTAGCTGATTAGTGGTTATTTCTTTCTGGCTGTGTTATTTCATGGACCAGTGGCTCTGCTGCACAGCAGATATGAAATGCTGCTCTAGCATGGCTGCAAGCTGCTGTCAGGTCAGTATATTACGGTGTCTTATTATCCCAGGGTTATTCTTCCTCATTTTCAAGGAAACTCTGCTAAAATCGTTATTTCACGAGGGATTCACTTACACATGTGGGAGCCCAATGCATGCAGAAAGAGTTGCTTACTCACCAACTACTTTTTAATCCTTATTTGGCCCACTGTTATTGACTTTCCAATTACAAAAAATACCACGTTGTCAAGTTAAGAGAGGCTATAGGCTTTTTAAAGAAAAGCTTGCTTCTCTAAAACCTCCACACATGTGTCTGCTGTATTACTGTTCCTCCATGAAGTTAGGAGAAAATTCATATTTCTTGAGGGAGTTCAATTTTTTTTAAATAGAAGTCAGTAAATAAATCAATGCATGATTCAAGTTAAAATGTAAACATGAATACCGCAAGGGTTAGTGAATCTATGTGCCCACCGGTTCTGAGGTAAACAAAACATGAGTACGATCCCCAGTATTGGTTTTACTTTCCAAAAAACAAAGGTGCATATGAAGCCTCAAGCATGATTGCATTAGTATGTATATTTATATGTAAACTAAACCTAAAGGCCGCCGGGGTGATGAATGCATTCTGAGGGGGCAGATTAAAATAACTTGAACATTTCATGGCAATCCATTTAATAGCTGTTGAGTTAAAAATCACTCAAAAACAGCATGTCAAACTGCTGGTGATGCTTAATATAAAAGTCAGCTAAAGTTGAAAGAATGTATTCTCTGGGGCCTATCATTGCCTTTATCAAATGTCAGTATGATTGGTCAAGTAGTTTTAGAGATGTTATACAGTCTGAACCAATGTGGTGGATTGTCATTTATAGAGCCACGCAGCTAGCATTGCTATAAAATGTATGACTGGGCACGAACAGCATTATAAATGTGTTCTTTAATTCCCAAATGTTTACTGAACAATGCCAATGGACGTTAATTGTGTGTCCATAAAACAATGTGTCTCAGTTGCAGAACACATGTCACCCGAGCCATGGTTAATACCCCAGAGGATGAGATAATGGGTTAATTTGTTTTCGATGTCTTCGTCTCCATCAGGAAACTAATCTGCAAGCATCATTGGACATTAAGGGATAATGAGGCTTTTCTGCTGTATTGATCATCATGAGGAAGCTCCACCGTGTTGCCAGGTCCTATATATTAATAGGGTTTGTCAAAGATAAGAGCCAGAAGAGAGCCTTTATTCTGAGGGATGTCAGCAGGTCTCTGCCCTCTTCAAAGAGACCTATTGGAGAAGAAGGTCACAGCTGACAATGGCCATGATCTTAGCATCTTGTGAAGAAGACAAGGCCTGTCATCCCGTCAGCATCCCGTCAGCTGTGTTGGTTTCCTGACGCTGATTATGAGCTGCCACATGTCCCTTACTCCTGGTCCATTACTCAGCCTTGCATCAGCTCCAGCAAAGAGAGCCAGACTGTGACAGGTGAGATACAGCCCCGCCGGCCATCAGCGAGAGGCGACTTATTAAAAATAATGGCTGGGTGTGTGTGATGTGATTGATGAGTGTGGGGTGACAGCCGGTAGTCACCAGCTATATCTGCACGCCTTCTGCACACTGATATGACTGACATGCCGGCAAATAGGGAGAGCTAGAGAGTGAACGTGTCACTTTAATATCACATTTGCTCTGCACCTGCAAGAAAAAGGGGAGGTTGAAGGGAAGGAGAGTCATATAATTAATATTCAGTGAGAACTCAATGTTTGATCCAGAGTAACTTCTCTATTTGATGTCTTTCTGAGGCAGCGTCTGATCCTGAGGACCTTGATGAGAATGCACACTATTAAGAAAACGAATATAGTTGCACAGGGCAGAGAAAATGTATATATTTGTATGCATCTTTACTGTTGTTAAGACATGAAGCTTTGAAAGCTATGCAGCCTATTGAGCAACCTTTAATATCTGCTGTAGAATACTGAGTCGATAGAGGATTGACAGTATTTTCAAAGTAAGGGATGGATTTTTAAACTCCAACTATAGACTTTGTATGATTTGTTTAATCAATACATAAACACAATCAGAAGGACTGCTCAGTTTAAACTATCATTTGGTGAACATCTGCAAAAAGCAATGACTTTACATCCTATGGGATTCTTGCCGTCGCACTGAGGTTGCCTGTGCTATAGCTGGACATACCAGCATATAAGAATACCAGCATCTATCTTCCATTGAAAACCACAAGCTGTTGTTTTTGCATCTCATTAATTAATAGGGTTGATTAAAAGACATATAAGCTTCAGCAGAAAATAGGAAACCATAACTTACTTTACAAATAAGGTGCAAAGCTTCCTGCAGGGCTTACCCATGCATGTTGCAAGTTTAATGTGAGGATGTTCATTCGTCCCTCATGAGCAACTTATTCTTCTCTTGCTTGAGGATAAAGGTTTGACTCAGCCTTGCTATTGGTCTAGAGTTTGTGTCATCCTCTGTGGGGTGATGTTCTCCTTCATGGCTTGAGGTGATGTTGCTATCTGGCTGGTTGGCCTACAGTATGTTTGGTTTTTACCTTCTCCATCTTGATACAGGCAGTTCCGGTTTTGTTTATTGATGAAAGGGATGGATGACCCTAACATGTCAAATAACTGTGAATGTTGGATGTTCAATGATCAAGATCTGTATTATGCTGATGTTATAAAGTGGATCAGTACCAGCCATGATACAGATCAGTGGCATATTAGGTATTAGCTACAGTGTCTTTGTGAATTTCATCAAAACGTATTTTTACCACAGTAATCCTGTGCCTTGTGTTTTATAAAACGCATCGCAGTATACCCACCAGCATTGTTGCAACCCAAGTTGATATAAAACAGTTGATTGTTGTATCCATAATTACACCTTCTTCCCTAAAAAATTGAAAGCAATATTACATTTCTCTCAGACAGCCAGGCTTAATGATTAGTGATACGTTTGGTGCTGCTGGAGTGTCAGACAGAAAATAGAATGGAAAGCTTTGCCGAACAGCAATGTAATGAATCAAGTCCAACAAGCAGAGGCGACAGCCTCTTTGTCTCTGTGACATCCCTGAATGTAAACTCCATTAAGCCAAATCATTATTCAACGTGCAATCCATGCTGAAGACAATGATCTGGTCAGAGGTTAGCCAAAGGGATTAAATCAACTTTTTCACTCAAGACTGGTTTGTCTTTTGATTTGAGATTTGTCCCCCTATCCTGACTTTTACCGTCCCTTTTCCCTCCTGTCCAAGAGCATACATATCAGGCTGGCAGCAGTGACAGGAATCCTTTGTGTCCTATCACAGCCCTGCCTTCTGTGTGTGCTGTCCTGTAAAATTAAATAATATTGACTGGCATGAAGTAGGGTGCAATGGTAAATACTGTGCGTTTCATAAAACTCCAACCACGTCACATAAATGGCTGAATTGGTTTAATGTGATATATAATTGTTTGGGATGTGAGGGTGTGTAATGTGCACGGGGGCTGGCTTGGCATGCAGATAGTGGAGTGGCGTGCAATAAGCCATAATTATGAGTGAGGCAAATGCATGTGTACAAACTAAAACCCCTCCTTTCCTATACTCATTGCCAACTCTTTTGCTAATGCAGCAGCCCTCTGCATTATTTATCCCCTCAGCAGTACAACCACTTCTCGACAGCGGAGAAAGTGCACACCTTGCAACTCAAAGACCTTTTTTCCTAAACTTTACTCAACTCTTCTTCTCTCAGTAATCCTCGACAACAAACAGGCCTCTATTTTCCCTTTCTATCTGCACTGAAACACCCTATCTGCTTTTATTTTTTCAAATCATGAAGCGGCTGCTAAATTCTCTCATAATGGATATTGATTCGTCAAACAATAACAGCAGATCGCAACAAACAGCTCATGCCAAAGCGTTCTAACCTTGAAACTTGGAGAAGGTTCATGATAACTGATAAAACTGCTGGACGGACTGTTATGTTTAACATTTAAATGTACCCTTCAGAGTTTTTCCTTTTATTTCTCTCCCGCTAGCAAAACAAATGGGCATGAGAGGTGTCCTATTACCTACTTATTTTATAGTGGAAAAATATAACAGGGGTGACATTAACAAATAATGAATTCAGACATCAGTGCCTCTTCCTGTTTTTTGGGGGGAAATAAATGTCTTTGCTTTATAATGGTCCATAAACAACACAACTGACAGAATGTAATGCCAAAGTCAGCATGCAGTACCCAATGAAGAAGCTCCTCAGGAAGCTAGGTCCAATTTCAGACAGGCAGTAATGCAATACTCACCATCAAGCATATCTGTGTATCATCTGTTTTTAAAAAGAACTGCCTGCATCAACAAATCAGTGGCAGATACTGTATGGCAGAGTTCTTTCTGGTTGTATAGAGTTTTTTCTGGGTCAGTAGTATTGAAAGTATTACTTTTAAATATGATGGATGATGATGCACTTCAGGGTATTTGGAAGGCTTGGACAAAACATGGAGCGACAAGATAAAGAAAGAGCTATTGGGAAGGGAACATTAAAATAGAGAAAGATAGCATCCTCTTGATTAAGCAATAAGCTTTCAGTGTTGTTGGCATCAGGTCAGCAAGCCATTTGCAAAGCAGTGATAGGAAATAGAGATATAAGCAAGAAAGCAAAATACATTTAGAATTGTAAGAGTTCAACATGGTGAGCTTAGTAACCTCTGCAGACAATGTCATACATATTTTTTACAGCATTTCAGTAATACTGTTTGTGCACACATATATTTCCAGTTCTATGCGTTATCCAGAGTCATGTTTAAGGGTCGGATTTGTGGTTGGTGCTTACAACTGACCTTTCATCATGACAGGAATAAACGCTAATAGTCATGTAAATGTTGACTTCTACTCCGTGGGAGGCATTACGTAGTAAACAGGCGAGGTCATGGTATGTTTGCTGCTCCGCGCTTCCAGACATTCACACTTGCAGCTGTGAATACTAATGAGACGTGTTGTGTTGGTCAAAAGGCATTTTAATTGGCAGCAGAGCTGCGCGTGCCCTATTTTGCTGCTCCGCTCTCAGACCTCTGGCTTGGCTGGCAAGGAAACTAATGTGATATTGGCAGGAACTGAGTTTGAAGTCTCTTTACATTTTATACAGAACCCTGACTCAATTAAAACAAATTCCAAACAGAACAACAAAAACAGACCGAAGCAACTAAAACACACTCTTTTGAATGAAAACTTTTAGTTGTGGCGACAAAACTAAAGGAATTTCATTTCATTTGTTCTCTTTTCGGTTAAGGTGCAAACTCTTCATCGCTAAATTAATACATTATTTGCTTATGTAAGCAAGCAATTCCCTATTTAAACATTAGGCAGACGGGTTCATAGTTCATATTTCTTGATGAATGCAATAACAACATTCCCACTTCTTTTAAATCTGTTCTGGTCCACTAGCTTCTGATGGAAATATATGTTTCTTCTGCGGCTAAAAGCTAAACTAGTTTCACAAGCTGACGGCTAACCCTAGCAACATTACAAGTAGGAAATGTAGGTTTTGAATAGTAGCGGCTGGAAACAAGGCTGACAACAACAGTAAAAGTAGAGAACTGACGAAAAAATGACAAAATCCTTAGCTGAAATATACAACAACGCTGCGTAGCCTAAAACTACTTCCGATTGGGCGATGATCGTTTGCTTGTTTTCCACTTCAAGCGCCACCATTGACATAACAAGTAGATATTTTAAGCAGTTGTTTACATTGTGTCAGGATTCGGGTAAAGGTAGGACCCAAATGCAGTATTAAAAAGGATAAGCAGGTTTTAAGGGGTAACAAAAAGCGAGCTTTATTTTACAAAAGCCGATGACAAAAGAAAACAAGAAACAAACTTAACATTACCAAATCAGGGGAGCACGAGTAAAGAATCCAGGATCAAAAAACTTCAGGGACTGTTGGGGCAGAATCTCTGCTTCGCGCCGTTCCTCTATGAGTTTGTTTTAAAAGAAGGACAAGTCAAAGCAGCCAGGATAAGGGTTAAACAATAATCTGCTTTAATGGTAGAACATACAATACATCACAAAACAATTCAAAAGGGGCCCCCCCCTTCGGGTGCCCCTGCTCTGGTCCTCTCGCTGGGAGAGGTCTTACCACCTTGGCCAGCATGAAGAAAAGAAGAGAGCGAACCAAAGGAAAACACAGGCTGTCATACTAAAACACAGGAGGAGGTGTGTGAATGCTTCCCCCAGAGGTCATCTCATTGGGAGAGACCAACACATGGCCTGTCGTACCCAATCAGCGCGACACAGCAGAAGAAACCCGGAAACAAAAAGTCTCTTTCAGTTTGACGAAAACCAGATACCTTTTGGTGTCTGGAACGAACCTGCTCTAAACAACAAGTTTCCTTATCTTATTTCACATCTTGCAGCCAGCACACACACATCCCCTTTATGGCCCTTTGTCCCTGTGTCCATCTTCCCCCCTCAGGTTACCACACACAAGTTAAAAGTATGTTTTAAGATATAGTTGTTATAGTTGGCTAAATATACATAATACATGTAAATTACTTTCATATCAATAATAACGAGGAACACATTACCTATGCTCTTAAGCAGTATTAGAGATGCTTTTCAAATAGTCAAACTTCACACAGGCCCAATATAGAGAACACACTCATTTGTCCTGCAGCCTTTCCAGCCATTTGAGCTATTGTTCACATCTTTACTTCAAATAAAAGGTTTCACATTGCATATTTCCAGCTTCCTTTACACATACTGTTATTATTAATACAAAGTAATCAACCACACACATCTATTTAAAACAAGTAGATTTCCCTGATCATTGACATGCTGAAAATCTTAATAAGAATGTCCCCTCCCCCAGCTCTCTCGTCCCTGTCCTAAAAGCTGCTTCCATTTCATATAGAGTAATAAAACATGTTTAAGCTCATTTTTCCACAATGTTTGTAGCCATTTAGTACCCACACATGAAAGAATAAAAACAGAGGTATAGTTGAACAGTAATCACGCAGCACATATATTTACTGCAATGAAAACACACACATTTGCCCTAAGCATGTGTAACGCACCCTCTTCTTTTATGAGGGAAACATTCCAGAGTTTTGGAGCTATCCCCAAACAAGGATGTCCTCTGCTCGCATCCCTCTCTAAACACAAAGACTTCACCTCAATATATTGGGGAGGAAAAATAGGTAACACTTTATTTTGATAGTCCATAGTTAACACTCTATAAGTCATCAGTTGACATTTAGTAGCATGTCAACAGTGCATCAGTTGACATGTGTCAGTTGACATTCAACAGCACCGTTCAAACCGACAAGTAACTAAGCATTAGTTGATGATCAACAGATAAGTAACTAAAGTTCAGTTGACTATTACATTAAGCATTAGTTGATGATCAACAGATAAGCAACTTTAGAGTTTAGTTGACTATCTGTTGATCGTCAACTAATCTAGAGTTGACTATTAGTATACTTTTAGTAGGTTCTCCACTAAGCGTTTGTAGGCATGTGTTAGGACTTCTTCTTCTTTCGTGTATCGTCGTCATATGTCCAGCTCAGTGTCACAAAGCCACGCTCTCGTCTCTGGTCCCACTTGGAAGAGGCCAGCCTCTGAAGGAGGTCTGTACAGAGGACAGGTGGTGATTATGTGGTCGGCAGTCTGCTCAGGCTCGCCACACTCGCATACTGCGCTGTCTGCCAGGCCCCACTCCTTCATTGATGATTTGAAACGACCAACCCTAGTACGGAGGCGGTTCAGTAGGGTCCAGTGCCGGCGTAGTAGATGTTCTCCTTTGACTCCATCTCCCGGGTCTTGGATGTGATGGTGAAGACGTGTGAGCTCAGCCGACTCCCATTCCTGCTTCCAGGAAGTTGCTAACCATGCCCTTGTAGACAGGTCCTCAGGGATGGAACCAAGCATCTCTTGTGCTCTCCTGTTGTAGGGGTGACGGGACTTGAGTCTGCTTGGGGTCGCTGCCTTAGTTGTGGTTTCATGCAGGATATGCCAGTCATGTTCTTGGGCTTTCCTTGCAAGTGCAAGGGTAGCGGCCTCTCGTCGGAGGCCGGCCGGGGCAATTCCCGCTAGGACTGGCAGGTAGGACACGGGGGTGGGCTTCAGGCAACCAGTTATGATCCGAAGGGCATTGTTAATGACAGGATCAATCTTCTTCACATGTGGGCTTCTACACCAGACTGGGGCACAATATTCGGCAGCAGAGAACACCAGGGCTTGTGTGGATATTCGTAGCGTCCTGGCGGAGGCACCCCAGGTTGTACCAGCGAGGCGGCGGATAAGCGAGACCCTTGCTGTCACTTTGGCTCTCACTTCTTCCAGGTGTTGTTTATAGGACAATGTCCTGTCCAGCCGAACACCGAGGTACTTGGGGGCTAGTTGGTGCTCCAAACGTTTGTTGTCAATGGACACCGATAGTTCCCTTTTTGCCTCTCTGTTGCACAGGTGGTATGCGGCCGACACAGTCTTCCCAGTACTGAGCTGCAGATGCCACATGCGCATGTAGGCAGCCAAGATGCCCATGTCCTGGTTGAGACCCTGTTCCACCGCTGACCATGTTGGTTGACGCAGCATGATGGCCAGATCATCCGCGTAACCATATTTACTGGATGTTATCTCCGGGAGGTCGTGGATATAGATGTTAAACAGCAGTGGTGAGAGGACAGACCCCTGTGGCACCCCGTTCCTCAATCTTCTCAGTCTGCTTCGCTGGCCATCGCTGGTCCGAAGGATGAAGCTGCGGTTGGACAGCATCTCCATTAGGAACTTCACCATATGCCGGTCTGGGATTGTCCTCAGCAGCTTCAGGTGAAGTCCACGGTGCCAGACGGTGTCATATGCGGCCGTTAGGTCGAGCAACACTACCCCAGCTTCGTCTTTGGCCTGAAAGCTGTCCTCGATGTCCTGGGTGAGCAGGGTTACTTGATCTACTGTTGATCTGCCCCGCCGGAAACCAGCCTGTTCCCTTGGAAGCTGTGGGTCTACTACTGGCTCTATGCGGCTGAGGATCATCCTCTCCAGAATCTTTAATGGGACGCAGAGCAGCGAGATGGGTCTGTAGGCCTTGGGGTCTTCCGCAGTTTTGCCTGGTTTCAGCAGAGCGATAACAGCAGCACGGCGCCAGGTCTTCGGCAGTTTGGACCTCTGGAAGCAGGATGTAAAAAAGGAGCAGAGCCAGGCAGATGTTGTCTCACTCTGGTGGGTCATGAACTCCGGATGGATATTATCATGCCCCGGGGACTTGCCTTGCCTAAGGTTGCTAATGGCCGAACTAAGTTCAGCTGTTGTAAATTCCCCGGAGATGTCAGCATCGACACTGGGTGCCCTAGAGATGGAAGATACCTCGCGCAGCGTAAAGCGGGCGAAGTTCTTGTCTGCACCTTGGAATTGGCTGTTCTTCAGGAGCTGGGCTGCAATGGCATCTGCTGTCACAGGGCACTTGGGGGGTGTTGTTTTCCTGCCAGTGAGCTGGTTAATAATCTGCCATTCCTTACGGCTGGAATGGGTGAAATCGATTGACTCAACAATTTCAGTCCATCTGGCCCTTCGGGTGGCGTCCAGCTTGTGGAGTAGTGCCGTTGCAGTCGTGTCCACATCCTCCCTTGAGCCAGCCTGCTGATGTTCGCGCAGGAGGTGGTTGCACTCTTCGTCCCAGCCCGGGATGTAGCTCGCATTGTAGCCACGAGGGATTGTTTTCTTTGCTGCACTTAGAAGCACTTCGCAGAAGGCTGCATATGCTGAGTCCACATCAGTGATGTCTGGGTCCGGGAGGCTGGCTGATGTTCTCTCTGTCTCCGCGGTGAATGCCTGCCAGTTGGCCTTCCGGAAGTTCCACCTACGGGCAGGTTTACCTTCTACCGGCTGCACCAGTGAAGGGGCTTTGATGACGGACGGTCGGTGGTGTGACCGGGGGAACCTATCGATAACCTGTCTCTCTGGAATTGGGTCACTGTTGTGGCATATAGCAAATGCGAGGTCTGGGTTGGTGAAGGTGTTCCATCTTGAAGAGTGGAAACTTGGTGGCTCTTTAGGGTCGAACAAGAGCTGGGCATTGGCGTTGGAGGCCCACTCACACAGCGTCTCTCCGTCTGGTGTCGTGTGGAAGTATCCCCAGTCAGTGTGCTGGCAGTTAAAGTCCCCTGCATAGATGGCAGGTGCCTGGACAAGCGGGAGGGCCGACACGGTCAGTGTAGATGGTGGAGGCTTGTACACATTTACGACAGATGTTGCCTGTATCCTGGTGGACAGCCATTCAACGCTGGCATTTGGTGGAGATTGGCCAGTGGCTATCCACCCAAGATCAGACCTCACAAAAGTCGCAATACCGTGATGTCTGCTGAGGATGGAACCAGCGAGGTGGAACCCGGGCAGCTTTAGGGTGTCTTCAGCCATACAGTGGGTTTCCTGTAGGAGGACGGCTGCAACCTTGTGGGAGTCGGCGAGGTGGCGTATGATCTCGAGTTTGGCGTTGGTGAGGCCCTCGACGTTTAGCTGGAACACTGCCAGACCTTGGTGGTCGACCGTCGGGATGGATACCCGTCCTGGCGTGGACTTGCATCCCCCCGACCTTTTACGCCTTGGTCTGCCAGGTTGACGATGATTGGGTGGCGACATTGGTTTCACGAGCTGGTCTTTCACCATCTCTCGTTACTTGCAGGGGAGGCCGCGTGGAGGCTGTCGACTATCCAATTGAAGTGAAAAACAGTTGAGAACAGTAGAGAGTTTATAACCTATCAACAGAACACATACTTTCGTCCACTAATGATATGCAACAGACAAAAGCTAAATGTTTTGCACAACTGATCACGAACACTGGATAACTGAAGTCAATACCAGGCTATAAATCACAGTAGAACAAACACTATACACAGCATATCAGAGAAAGAAAGCTTTTTTATTTGAATAATATACAACAAGTAAAAACTGAACAGTTGTGAACCACATTCAATCCTACTAAAGGACATCTAAACATCATTATTAACAGGTCGCCAAAACACTTCCCCAAAGTAGCTTTCCAATATGAAAAAACAACAACAACAACGCTCAACCCACATTCAGAATGACCTGACAGAAAAGGGGAGGAGCTGTTGCTTTGTATAGTGTTTGTTCTACTGCGCTTTATAGCCTGGTATTGACTTCAGTTATCCAGTGTTCGTGATCAGTTGTGCAAAACATTTTGCTTTATTCCCATGTCTGTTGCATATCATTAGTGGATGAATGTATGTGTTCTGTTGATAGGTTATAGACTCTCTACTGTTCTCAACTGTTTTTCACTTTAATTGGATAGTCCTAACACATGCCTACAAACGCTTAGTGGAGAACCTACTAAAAGTATACTAATAGTCAACTCTAGATTAGTTGACGATCAACAGATAGTCAACTAAACTCTAAAGTTGCTTATCCGTTGATCATCAACTAATGCTTAATGTAATAGTCAACTAAACTCTAAAGTTGCTTATCTGTAGATCATCAACTAATGCTTAATGTAATAGACTGAACTTTAGTTGCTTATCTGTTGATCATCAACTAATGGTTAATGTATATTCTACTGGCAGTTAGTTGAATGCATGTTACTTGTCTGTTGAAACAGTGTTGTTGAATGTCAACTGATGACTTATAGAGTGTTAACTATGGACTATCAAAATAAAGTGTTACCGAAAAATATACTTTGTCCCTTCAAATTTAACACACATGAATATATATAAGGTGACATTAAAATGAATATACCAGATTGGACTTTCCTGCCATAACACGTTACTTTAATACTTCAAATAATTCAAATAATACTTCAGGAAAAACATGGAGCGTGACGTGAAGGGAAAGACAAACAATGAACCGACATGGAGCACAGGGGAAGACGAGACTAAATACAAAGAAGGGTAATCACAGGACAAGAAGCAGCTGGGCAGGGGAGGCAGAAACACAAGGGCAACAGGTGAACACAATCAGACAATCAGACACAGGAGGGCAAACACAGAGACAGGAATCAACAGACAAGACAGTGGGTGAACACTTTTCTAAATAAAAAAGTAAACCAGAGACAGACAAAACACAACACGGACAGACCGTGACACATTGATCGAAAACCAACAAAACACAGGTTATTATAGCCTTGTTTATTACAAGAAACGTTCTTCTTCCTTCTCCCATTTTTATAGAGATGACTATTGGGACAAACTCCCTAATGCAGACAGTGAGAGTCAATATTATCTATTTGCCCTTTTCACCATTGCCAGCTTGTAAAATGAGAATTGATAACTCATTTTATCATCACAAATGTTCAGGCAGAGTGGTGTTTCCTTAGATATTCTACATTTTGGACAGGTTTGAGAAGTTATTACCTTCCTCCATCTGACGGCTCCACCTGGGGCAGCAGATTAGGAGGGATGTGAGAGGGGGAGGCAGGCAGAGACAGGGTCAGGGGATGGCAAAATAACATAGCCCCACTGTCAAAGGTTTGTTAGTTTCTTTGTCATCCAGTGGCAAAGGAAGACCTTTGTGTCTGACTGAAGTCTAATGGGATGTTGACCCGGCCTTGACCCTGTCTGTCAAACAACATCAGGCTTGACAATGGGAGGGAAAGAGGCTCCCATTGACAGCGCTTTTTCCCTAGAAGAAAGGCAGAGGTGAGAGAGATGTTGACAGTAGACACTCGGGAGCCAATGACTTAAAAAAGGGAAGAATACTAAATGCAACCTTGGCTTTCCTTATACACACAGAATAGCAAATGAGTGTTGGGAAATTGGATTTAATTCTACATTACCATGTTACATTGTTAGGATACATACAAAGTTATGTCTCATGGCAAATAAGATAAAGATGAATTGCAGCATTAACATTTTCTTCCAGGCCTCATAAGAAATGAGCGTTGGATGTTGGTGGTGTCTCTCCTCTCCACACTGAACAGAGAAATACAGCCTCATCTTGTATCTGCAAACTAGAAATGATGGTATCATGAATATGTATTTGATGTCCTCTTTACTACGCTCCGGCAGCTCCTAGTGTGTCATTTATTTTGTGCAAATACATATCTGTTGGGGGCACCTCAATTTCGCAGAGGTGAATGAACCTGTAATCTGGTACTTCGTATTCTTCGGATTCTCACCAACCCTCTGGCAGTTTGACATTAAACAAGTCGATCGATTTGGTCAGTAAACCATCCACGAGAAGGCTAGTGTCAATAAAGGAGGAGGAGCATCAAAGGAAAAATCCATCTTTAAACAGTCAGAAACCACTATTGGCGATGCACTTTGCCTTCCATTTAGTTTTGTTTTCCATCAATACAAAACTTCAGGTCTGTTTTAATCCCTTGGAATTTAAAAAGCGTTACCTTCTTGGCTCAGAGTGTTAAAGTAATCATGAACCGTCAACATCAACATTTAGTGCAGGAGAAAAAGGGACTGACTATAACATTTACTTACAGTGGCCTTCATAGACCACAATGCAGTGCAGTCACATGCTTCATTAACTTTTTTGCCCCTCATCATTTTGACCCGAAAAGGGTTACGGTGCTTGCCAGCGCGTGAAATCCAACCCATGATTCATTCTCGTTTTTTTAATCAGCGTTATGCGTTTGGCATTTCACCTTGCTATGTTTTTTCATAGCTGCGTCCGCCATTCCTCTAGCCTCCTCTTGGACGCGATCTGGCATCCAGTGACTGCGTTATTGTTGAAGTATCTTTCCCAATATGTCAAGAACAAAGCAAAATAAAAAGAAAATATGAATATAAATCATAGGGCAGGGCAAATAAAGACCACTTCTCATTGACCTTGCAACTTGGCTGATGTTACTTATATTATACAAATCCTATAATTCTCCAATTGCAATGCGTTCTAGTCAAATAAAATATTAAACATAGATTGCATGTCCGTAACACATATCAATGGAGTGAAAGTAATGTAAACATTTGATATAATTACAGCGCTTCTTCACACCATTGTAAAACATCCTTCCTCTATCAGAAAAGACATTAAATATGGAACGTATAAATCGTATGAAAACATCACATTGAGTTTTAAATTCTTTTTTTTCTGACAAGGGTCAAGAGGGTTTCTTGGTCTCTATTAAACTCTTCTCACCAGTCACTTCCTCTCAATCAGTCATGGCAATGATTGAAGTGGATGGTTGTCATGGTGATTACTACTGATCTGCAGAGACCTCACCACTATACTGCACACACACACACACACACACACACACACACACAAACACACACACACACACACACACACACACACATACACACACACACACACACACACACACACACACACACACACACACACACACACACACACACACACACACACACACACACACACACACACACTTCTTGAAAAAGCTCACCCTGCAGTTTAACCCAGTACATTATTAATAATGTGGGGCAAAGTGACGTTAGTTGAAAAATAAATTGTCCTCCACTTACAGTACCTCTAATAGTTCGATGTGTTATTTTTTTGTATTTATTGTAAGTCTTGTTAAAGTAGGGGCCAGAATTGGAAGGATCATTTTTGCTTTTTGACGAGGAAATGTTAAACTTCCTCTTTTATTACTTTTACTTCTTTGTCTTTATCTGATATGAACTGCTGGAAATTCAACAGCTATAGGCTCCTCAGAAAGAGAGTTAGATAATGTTAGAATGAAAGTGCCTCTCGGCAGCGTTAACTTGAACTGTCACAGCCAGCCAAAATGAATGGCATTTTTAGCCTCACTTGCCCTAAAAAACATTAACGAAAATACCCTTACCACTTGAAAGAAGAATGCAATTTGAGTCAAAAAAGGGACGAATACCAAAGACAGACACATAGATGGGTAACGCTTGTTGTTGGAGTGATAATTGTGGATAACTCTTTAAACTTGAGATGCAAGAAAATACATTGCAGCTCATCCTTTGATAATAAATGGATGTACTTGGTTAAGAAAAAGTCTTCTGCATGGTAGTTCATTTGTTTCATCATTGTACAATAGGCAAGTTTATCTACACAGCAATGCTATCCCTGCAGTATGTATGAGAGTATATGAGTCATCACTTATCAGCCCTCTCTCTGTATCTGCTCTCAGGTGTTCACCAGGTATGGGAAGTGCTACATGTTCAACGCTGAAGAGGAGGGGAAGACGCTCCGCACCACCATGAAGGGGGGCACAGGAAACGGTCTGGAGATCATGCTGGACATCCAGCAGGACGAGTACCTGCCGGTGTGGGGGGACACAGGTAAAATCATCACATGCTCACCTCTCCTGCTTTATCTCCATCTTATATGATAAGGAGCCAGTCTAAAGAAAATGTGCACTTCTCTTCTTCCCTCTTCTCTTTTTTCCTTATCTTAAGCTGCCTTTAAACTCATCACATGTGGTCATATTTTCAACATGTAGTTTAAGTCTTTCAATTACTGTCACATAACATTTTTACACCGGAGTAAACACCTGATTTACTACAACGGCCTCTCACTTTCCTGCCTTCTCTCTTTCTTTCCTGTAATATTTAGTATTTTGGCCTGCAATAGAAATATATGAAAATAACTAAATAAATTGACATCATTTTTTTATTGTGCCCCACACTAAGCTTTTAGACCACAACTATGTGTGTATTCACATAATTAGATTGAGCCATAATTAGCATAGAAATGATTCAGTGTCCTTCTGATAAACTCACTTCATGGACATTTTTAAACCCAGAAACTCGTATTAACTATCTAAATCAAATAAAGCTACTGGAATGATTGAAGATGTGATTTGTTATAAGCTTTTTTTTTGTTTTCTACAATATTATGCATATACAATGGGGGTAATCTTATTGTTGTTGCTATCGTTAAGACTGTATTACTTATTTTGTAGCTCTCTTGTGCTCTCCACTCTTTCATAGATTACATTACACCGAGACTAATACTCCAGGATTCTTCCACACTACCACTAAAAGGCCCATTTTTAAAAGCCTCTTTAGTCCACTTTAAGGAATTTGTGTTACACTAATGACCTGAAGCTTATTCTGCTGCTGTACTCACTCTGACTAAGAAACAAAGCGCATTGTCAGTCGCTGCACATCCAGTTCTGAAGGGACTGCTATGAGGATATCTTTCCTTAGAGAAGGAAGACTTCACAGTGGTCATAATGCATATCAAAACCCGTTCATGTCAAACACTGGCACCTTTTTGCTGACCTTTATTACAGAGTAGTGCTGCATTACATTATCCTGCATACTGATGTGCGTATTAGAGATTTCGTTAGTGGCTCAGACCGAGTGTTATAGAAAGGCTCGCTGCCTGATTGATTCCAGCTCATTGAAGGTCCGGCTCACGTCTGGACCAGTGGAAGGGCAGATGGGGGAGATCCCAGGGCAGCTAGCCAGGCCTTGAGCAGCCCTGCAGATGGACATTATTTACTCAAGGCTTAACATGAAGAAGATTCATCATCAAACAGTCAGCATCCTATCAATCCTCTGCATGTTCTTCTATGGACAGCAGGTCCCTCAGCCCCCTATTCTGAACTTTTTGGGGTTTTATTTCTTTTTGAACAAACTGTAGACCAGCCACCACCCTGTCAGCATGTGGAGCCTGGTCTCACAGCAGGCTGCAGTTTGCAGTGCCCTTGTTTATCCCTGTATGGTTTAATTATCCCAGATGAGCTGAGTCAGCTCAGCAGGAAGCGCAGTGTCTCCACAACTGAGCCAGATCCCTGCGCTGTGCAGACATGATGTGTTCATGCTGCACAGAGACCTTCTTGGACAATTCCCCCCCCCCCCGTCTCTGAGGCTCTATAAGTACACAGCTCTTTTCAGAGAGCTGCAGGCTGGTCATGACCCTCCTCCTCACTTTATCATGATGGACAAACATAAACAAATATATGTTTCATGATGTGAAAAATACAACTTTGAGTGGTGGGAGGAAACAGGTGCCTGTTGCCTGGATACGCAGCTTTGTCCTCGCTGTTTTTGAAGACCAACCTGCCTATTTATGGAAACAGTAAATCGATTGAATGTGTCCGTCTGTTATGGATAGTATTTTTCTCAAGTAAACCTTATCTAATCACAATGAAAGTGAAGTAATCAGGCAACAAGTTAGTGTTCTTTATTATTTTTGTATGCAAGCTGAGCATTGTGGAAGTGTATCCTTTGGTTCAGATGCCTGCTGCATCTATGTAAATACATATAACCAATATTTTTCGTTCTAATTTCAGAAATGCTTAGAATAGTAAAGTAAGTCTGCATGAGTGATTTATTAGGAAAACATATATTTATCTTATATAAACTTATCAATCCGTGAACCTGAGCACTCAGACTTAAAAATACATTTTGGAGAAGAAGTTTCAAGTCCTGCTACACATTGACATTTTTCTAAAAGTCATCTGAAGTTTCAGCGGCGGGCAGGCCTCTTCCGTCTCAGATTCGTCAAGCCGTCTTGATCAAAGTAGTGTGTTTACAGCACGCTTCCCTACAGCAGCAGAGCAGCGATTTGGCAGTGTGGAGAAAAGCTCTTCAAACACATTATAGCCTGTGAGAATATGAAGACATCCAACTTCAATTTGTTCTTATATCAGAGACTGACATATTTAGAAGGAACAAATCGAACAAATCTGTTTTAGATCAAATCGTTGTCAATCGGAAAGTTACTTATATACCTTCGGAGTTCCTAAGCAACCAGTGACATTGTGCTCACTGTAACAACATCATTGATGGAGAGATGCAGACTCAGAAAGAAGAGTTCTGTTTTCAGCTCCTCTTAGATGAAGAATTAGAAATATACATTGAACATATTTTTTTCTTAATGTGGCCCTTTTGCTCACTTTGTAAATCCTTGTCAGTCTGAGCTTTATGGTTGATTCTGTTTGAGTTTTTTCCGTCAATGTGCCTTCCATCATCTCAGATCTTGGCGCTGATTTTGTATGGCAAAAAGACAAGTGAAGCCCACCAAGGATTTGAGTGTAAGGGCAACAATCCTACCGTGCCTCTGCGCTCTTTGTGTCTTCTGTTGATTGAATCAAAGCAAAGGTGAAAAAGCACGCTGAGAAGCACCTAAAAGGAGCCGAAGGATATTTGTTCAACAACAGGTTTAACCAAGTGCAAAGTTGAAGTGGAAAGTCCTTGATCCTTTTATCTCTTCTATTTGTGTTACTTCCCTCTGAGGTGTTAGGTCAGTGGGATATTTGTGTCTGTGTGTATGTGTGTTTCCAACTATTGCTTTTATTTCTTGGAAACATCAAGCTGTTCTCATTTCAGTGCACCATGGAGTTTCTTACATTAGTGGGGAGAAATGGCAGAAATAACTAAATATTTAATATTTAAGCAGCAGCCTGAAATCTTTAATTAGTTTGATCAGGTCTTGGTGAACTTTAACTGCACTATCACTGCCTCTGTAGATTGCTGCTGGTGGAGCACACTTTTCTTTCATTTCCAGTCTAGTTATACATTGTAAAATTGTCTCTAAGGCAGCACAGAATAAATGTGTGCCCAACAGAAAATAGAATAATACTACTTTGTTCAAATAGTGCAAATACCAGATCTTAGTATGAAATGGTTTCCCTCTTGCACCCTCAATTAAAGAGATTGTTTTTTCATTAAAATAAGCCTGATATGGAAACGGAGAGACAAAATTGACCAATATAAATCAATACAATGTAAAGCAGAGGTTCAGCAAAGCAGTTGAGACGTTCTTACAACATAAAGGTTTAAGACGGATTTACATTATTACCCTCACAATTGGAAAACTCATGGGCTTATGGCGATAATTTGATATGATAGAAAGCAAAACAAGCTATCAAAATTGATTATTTGTTTTGTTATATAATGTTTTGTTAAAGAAAAAAACATATTTGTTATTATGTTAGCAAATGCTAACCCTAACTGATGAGCACTAAACAAAAATCTAAATTTCATTAATTGTGCAGGTATTTGATCACAAACCAAAGTATTTGATAAATAAAAATGTCAAGCTGATGATTGGGCTTGTCCAAAAAAGGCAATAGAACTTTCCATCATGGGGAAAACGATCAACAGGATCTCGAAGAAATAACCAAAACCTCTTTAACACGGCATTTTGTTGTGAACACACACAATTTTGTTAAAATGATGCCTGCCACCACCACAAAATTATTTGCCCCCTCGGTCGGGGGCACGGGGCTTTTTTTCACGAAACTGTGTCTCAGGGCTTCATCATTTATGAAACTATTAATGTGTCATACTCACTTAACGGGAAGAAACTCAGCGATATGAACCATTTTTACCGAAACAAAACACGAGTCTCACAAGAAGCGTCACTGCACCTCTCTATAAAACACGTGCATCAACTTCACAGCGGGCTGAACTTGTCATAAAGTCCGCGAAAACTGTCATTTGATATTACTCTCTCGTAGAGTTACTATAGCTGGCCCTCTGTGAATTTACAGCTGGACCACCAATCACCTCCCATCTTCACAGTAACTCGCAGAGACGAGCTTCTTTAATTTAACCCTTCACATTCCAACCGAAACTGAACAGGCAGATTCAAAGGATTTATTTCTTTGGAAATGTTATTTTAAATACAATTAAATCAAGTTATTTTGGTAAAAATAATGAAACATATTAATACTATACATACAAATGTTGCCAACATAACTATCGCTCGTCTGCAGCTGGTGCAAAATGCTGCAGCAAGGCTTTTAACTGGCACACGGAAATATGACCACATTTCCCCCATTTTGGCTTCACTCCACTGGCTGCCAATACATTTTAGGATTCATTTCAAAATCCTTTTATTTGCTTTTAAATCCCTGAATGGCATGACCCCACCATATCTTTCTGAGCTGCTACACCCTTACACGCCCACCCACCCTCTCAGGTCAGCGGATCAACTGCTCCTGAATGTGCCCATAACCAAGTCAAAGCTCAGAGGGGGCCGTTGCTTCTCTGTAGCGGCTCCCACAATGTGGAACAATCTGCCCATGCATAACAGACAGGCTTCCACACTGTCTGCTTTGAAATCGCTTCTTAAAACCCACCTCTTCTCCTTAGCGTATTCACCATACACTGTATGTATAAAGGTATTCGCGCGTGTGGCTTTTACTGCTTTTAAATTGTCTATTATTTTTACTTGTCAATCAATCAATCAATCAATCAATCAATCAATCAATCAATCAATCAATCAATGTTTATTTATATAGCCCAATATCACAAATGTTACATTTGTCTCAGTGGACTTCACAGTTTGTAAAGAATATCAGTATGACAATACGACACCCTCTGTCCTCACATCGTACAAGGAAAAACAGTTTAAAGGGGAAAATGGGAGAAACCTCAGGGAGAGCAACAGAGGAGGGATCCCTCTCCCAGGACGGACAGACGTGCAATAGATGTTGTGTGTAAATTGAAAAGATAATACATTTACAACATAGGTAGTCCAAATGTTTGGAAATGCATGTGTCTATAATAGGAAGATGAATCCACGAGGATATCCATCCAGGACTCATGATCCAGGACCACAGCCACGACTCAAGATCCAGGACTCGCGATCCAGGGCTCGCAATCCAGGTCTCAGGACCACAGCAACAGGATCAGCCACGACTCAGGATCTCGCCGTAGATAGACACCAAAAATTAATTTGTGGAAGCTGGGTTAATCGGAACATGAGTACACAGGTATAGACAGAGAGAAGGAAGAAGTAAGATGTCCCCCGACAAACTAAGCCTATATCAGCAAAACTAGGGGCTGAATCTAATCAGCCCTAACTATAAGCTTTATCAAAAAGGAAGGTCTTAAGCGCACTCTTAAAAACGGATAGGGTGTCTGCCGTCCGAACACAAACTGGAAGCTGATTCCACAAAAGTGGAGCTTGATAAGAAAAGGCTCTGGCTCCCATTGTACTTTTAGAGACTCTAGGAACAACCAACAACCCTGCATTCTTGGAACGCAATGCCCGAGTAGGACAATAGGGTATAATGAGTTCTTTAAGGTAAGATGGCGCCTGCCCATTAAGGGCTTTGTAGGCGAGAAGAAGAATTTTAAATTCTATCCTGTGTTCTATAGGGAGCCAGTGTAAGGCAGCCAGAACAGGAGTAATGTGGTCCCTTTTCCTAACTCTGGTTAGTACACGAGCTGCAGCCTTTTGAATCAGTTGAAGCCACTTGACTGACTTCTTGGTACACCCTAATAATAAGGAGTTACAATAATCCAGCCTTGAAAGTAACAAATGCATGGACTAGTTTCTCTGCATCGTTTTGAGGCAAGATATGCCTGATTTTTGCAATGTTACGTAGATGAAAGAAGGCGGTCCTTGAAATTGACTTTGTGTGGGCATTAAAGGATAAATCCTGATCAAATATAACACCAAGATTCCTTACAGTCTCACTGGAGGCCAAATTAATGCCATCCATAGTTAGTATATCTTTAGGTAGTTTGTTTCGTAGATTCTTTGGGCCGAGTACAATAACTTGTATAACTTTCCGAGTTTAACATCAAAAAGTTTAAAGTCATCCACGTTTTTAAGTCCTTGAGGCAGTCTTGAATTTTATTTAGATGATTAGTTTCATCAGGCTTGATGGATAAATATAGTTTCATCCGCATAACAATGAAAATGTACAGAATGATTCCTTATACTGTAATATTTCCTAACGGAAGCTTATATAATGTGAACAAAATAGGTCCGAGCACTGAGCCCTCACTTTGGTTTGCATGGAAGATTCATCGTTGACACACACTAACTGAGACCGTTCAGATAGATAGGACCTAAACCAGCCTAAAGCAGTTCCCTGTATGCCAACTAAGTGCTCTAGTCTTTGCATTAGGATGTCATGGTCGATAGTATCAAATGCAGCACTGAGATCGAGCAACACAAGAATAGAGACAAGTCCTTTGTCTGAGGCTATTAGAATGTCATTTGTGACTTTAACCAGAGCTGTTTCTGTGCTATGATGTGTTCTAAAGCCAGACTGAAAAAGTGTTTTGCGACTGCTTTCTCAAGAATTCTTGAGAGGAACGGAAGATTAAAAATAGGTTTATAGTTGGCTAAAACCTCTGGATCGAGGTTGTGCTTTTTAAGAAGCGGTTTTATCACTGCCACTGAATGATTGTGGAACATAGCCTGATAATAAAGACATATTCATAATATTTGATAAACACGTGTTAATTAATGGAAAAAACTTCCTTTAACAGCTTAGTTGGAATCGGGTCTAAGATACACGTTGATAGAAGAAAGAATCATTTAATTCAATTGTTCGTGGTTTACGGCTGAAAAGCATTCTAATTTAATATCTAGTGTAATATTAGAGCTTAGGTTTCCGGGAGCTGTTGATAGCACTATACTGGTCAAAGGCAAGAGGTCATTAATTGTGTTACTAAGAGTAACAATTTTATCATTAAAAACGTGTACTTGTTTTATGGTGTGTGAGCTGTGCTGTGTAATTTGTGTACGTTTTGTTTTGTTTATTTGAGTGTACAGCACTTTGGTTTGGAGGTTTAAAGTGCTCTATAAATAAAGCAGTATTGTATTGTAACTACTTGGTTTAGGTTACATTAATTCAGTTATTTTGAAGAATCTAATTTAAAATAAGGCAATACTTGCTTTTGGTGTTCTAAAAACGGGTCTGTGGACCCTGGGAATATGTGTGTAGACCACAACTCACACTGTAATTGACTTGTTGTTTCCCTGGTAACTCCCACACATTACGTACTACCACAACGTAATGCATTGTGTAACCTATTTCTGTCAGGCTGACCATGACTGACTATACACACTTAGTACAGACTAAGCTAGCAGAAGTTAGGAACATGAAATATACAAATAAATGAATAAAGTACGCAAAATTATCAATCGGTAAGTGTTGGGGCTTACATGTTTAATATATTTCGTAATAATTACATATTAATACATATTGAGGACATATGTATGTACACATTAAAGGATTGTTATTTAATGTGATGCGTAACAGCTGACTGTATCTCCATATGGTCAAAACTCTTACATTAAACAGACAATATTGGCAAACCCTTTCTGGCCCTAAAAGCATTGTGAGAATGAGAGAAAGGAGAGGGGGAGTTGTGTTCCTGAAAAAATGCCTGTAGTTGTTTGTGGTATGGCAGATAGGCACCTGTGCATTATCAAATATGCTGCAACAAATGCAAAAATAACCAGATTAGATATGAGATTTTATCATACATTTCAAACAAACCTCAATCAAACCTCACACAATGGATCTTAATTTCTCTTTCACTCCAGTTGATCATCTACTCTCCCTTTCATGTTTTCCCAC
>NC_136906.1:21522831-21582701 GCF_949606895.1 Notothenia rossii
GATAATGTGAATATTTTCTCAATTGTATGTAAGTGAGTGACCAAAAATCCATTGTGAACCTCGCTTCACTTCCGCTCAGTGAAGTGCTGCGATGCAGAGTCACCTGAGTGTTATAGGAAGGAGGAGATCTATCCAGTGAGGGTTAGGCCTTCTGGGTAATGAGCCTCCAGGGCTTCTATCTCTGTTCGCCTGTCAGCCCACTTCTGTGACTGACAGGGGTGAAGAGAGTCCCTCTTCTGCCTGTCTGCCTGTCTGCCTGCCTGCTGGGAAAATACTGCCCCGCTCCATAAACACACACAGTGGGGAACGTATTCAATTTAGCTAATTAATGCAGAACTGCACTTTGTATCAGAAGTCTGAGAAAATCCCTCCTGCTGCTGGATGTTCCCACCTATCTTTTCAAGCGTCCGGAGGGCTCTTTCTAATACGTCCAAAAACAACCCTGATTATGACGATTGAGTTAAGTATCTCGGGCAGAGATTAGGTAATGGGCCTTGTGGAAGGTGTTTTTTAAAGAAATGGTGATTAAGGGATCTCTGTAATGATACCAGTCATTCTAAGTGTGAAAATTACTTCGACAAAGAGTTTAAATGAGCTAATTTGGCTTATAATGTTGGACTTCGATCAAAGCAGCTCAATAAAGTTAGCTCAAGGCACAGAGCACACAGCCTATAGTTAAGGTTTGAATCAGTTTCACATGCAGACAGGCAATTTAAAAATATAAGCTCTCCAGACATAGAAATTACCCCTCTGTGGGCTTTTGACTGAATCTGAAAGGGCATGGTGTTCCGTTGGGTCATAGAGCCATTCTTCCCAAGGATGAAAAAGCCTTAATTATAGCATTATTCCTTTGCTGCCTCTCGATTCTAGCTTAGTCTTTGTGTTTCAGTTTGGGCTTCTTTTTTTCTTTTTTTTTATTGTGTCTTGCTTCTGTACACCTGTTTGATGTTGTGGTTCATTTCAAACCAGCACTCTTCAGACGACCATTACACAATGAAAAGTAAAAACCCTCCCTGTTCTCAAATACACATTTTTTAACGATGTCCCCTGTCGACCAACTTGGAAAAGCCTATTTAAAGTATTGAGCTGGTACAACAGGGGGATGAAACGCTGATTAATAACAGGCCTAATCTCTTATTACATAGAACATAATTAGGTCAACAGGTTCTAGTGATATTGAGGTCCTTGGATTATCTGATTACAGAGAAATAATCGGATCTCCAATCAGCCACGTCTGACTCTAATTAGGCCAGAAGTAGAGATTAGCTCAGGTGTGAAGGTGGCTGTAAAGGTCAAGGCTTCCTCAAAAGCTCTTTTCTTAAGTCCCTAATAAAATTAATAGCATCTGGATGTCGGAACTCATCACTAGTGCTTGCTGCTGACTTCAGGAAGGGTATGTTTAATAACCATAGGAGACATTGTAGCAGACCAGAGGCTTTTGGACGCTGTAATATACAGCATGCTAGATTGCTGTTACACTATTATAGATTGTGTTTCAATCTTATCGTTGTACGTGTTGGTGAAATGGTCTGAATATCTAAAGCATTAAACTCAGAAACACAGATACAACATTGCCTTAGAGGAAGGGCAGGGTATCAAATTCTGTCAGTACCAACAAGTAAACTGAGGCCAAATTTCACCTGGCAGGATGTTGTGATTTCGCCTCTTCCCCAAAGATTGCGCTGTTGGCAGAGGAAGAGGCCTCAGTTGGGAAGCATTGTGATGAGAATAAGGGGAACTGGGGAGTAGAGGGTGGTGGGTGATGGATAGCGAGTGCACAGCTAGAGCACGCTGCCTGTGTTTGGAGCAGATGGGCCTCCACACCGCTCTGCCCGGTGTCCCTCGTTCTTCATCTGCTCGCCCAGCCCTCCGAGCCACAGGAGCAGGAGGAGAACATTTGGAGTTGTTGTGCTCCCATGGCAGGGTGTTGTGGGATTTTTCCTGACAGAGTCTGGCTATCTGTTGAATTGTTTTCCACACTGCCTTGTTTTTGAGAGTCTCTTCTGCTTCTCTGTACTGGCTGGGTTTCAAGGAATAAGGAACACATTTAGGAGGGATGCTGTCAGGATCTGTCCACATTATACATGGATTTCCTCTATGTATGTTTGTGGCTAAGATGGTCCCAAGTCTTTAAAAGAGTAAAGTTCTAACTTTATTTGTCATAGTTTTCTTGAGGCTATAGATCATTTGCATTGAGCAGACTGTTTAACCTTTTTTGGGTAGTTTCAGTCAGCACTGGCAGAACTCTAGCAAGAATTGTTGCACCTTCTAATATTGGGCAAATGTCAGCTATTGCAAAATCATGGAATAACTGAAATTGATTATTTTGAATCCATCCGTCGTTTTTCACAATATATCCAGATGCCCATAATTATATATAAGGTATCATTTGGAATCATTGTTATGTACTGTACAGCTTGTAAACACTTGTTTTAAAGCAGTATTGTCTTCATTGTTTTTTCCTTTATTATTTTCTCCGTTGTTTCTGTGAAAAATTCATTTAATTGCACCACTTGGAATTAAGAAAGTTTTGCATTTCATTTGGTAAACCCTGCAAAAACTCTGGTGCCTTAATTAACCCCCACACTCCTTTCTCACTTGTAGATAACCTATCTGCCTCCCCCGTGGGGAGAGTGCGAGTCAAAGGCTCTTGAGTCGGGGTTCTTCCAGGTCTACAGTGTGACCGCCTGCAGGATTGACTGTGAAACACGCTACATTGTAGAAAACTGCAACTGCCGGATGGTGCACATGCCTGGTAAGTGTCACTGGCCTGACTTCAACACTCACAACATAAAAAATAGAGCAAGTCAATACTGGATAAGATTGTGGCATTAAAGAAATGGGCTGTATTTCTACATTCATCCAGCAAGCTCTCAAGAACTTGATGTGTTAACACTACCATTGACTGAATTCCTCCCCTTCATAACTGTTTGTAGGTGATGCTTCTTACTGTACGCCTGAGCAGTACAAAGACTGCGCCGAGCCTGCACTTGGTAAGCCTGCACATACACACAAACCCATGAACATGACTTAAGACGACATTCATGCTGTATTTCCTCATATGCCTCAGAAAATATGTTGGGATAATCTTTTTTTCCTGTTGATACATAGCTTTAATGCTAAACCTGCTTTAAAGATGAGCAACACCGCAGAGCATGTTAAGCTTAAGACAGCTCAGCTCAAGAGCAGCTACAGTATATCATCAGTAAATCCAAAGCACTGTAGGGAAACACGTCTTCTTTGGGAAGTTTGATAGCCACCATACTGTCACTCCTCTCCGTCCGTTATCATTTCAAAAGGAAATTGCGCTGTCAAAAAGGACTCTGCAGGCACACAAACGGTCTACTGGTAAAAGTATTTTCAGTATACTATCAATGGTGGAACCTACTCAAACGAAAACTTCAGGATTTTCAACCTGGATCTTAATTTACCATGTGTTTGTCCAAGTGACTAATGGGGACAACCATTATTTTCATTGTTACACTATCGAACAAGAACACTGCAGCAGAAAAAGGTGCTGCAATGTTATCTTCTCGGCCATTGAACTGAAATGTTTGTGTTTTCCACTGAGAGGCCCATGTGGTATTATAATTGTCTGACAATATTATGGAAATAATCCTACAGAGAATTTTTTTTCCAAGTTTGTTTCTTATTACATCTTGCCAAGGGGACTTTTTGCAGAGAGACAACGGTGGAAGCATGTCACGGCTGAATATTTTGCTGATTTTAACAATGTGCATAAGCCTAACTCTTTCGCGAAACTTGGTTAGAACCATAAACAAACAGACTGGATCGAGCATAAGGTGATTAAAAACATTGTATTTCTCTGTAAGTTACTTTGTTTAATATTGTCTGACCCTTCAATACCAATCTGAACCTGTCAGTCGCAAAAACAAGTATTTCAGATTACATATATGAAGTTAATCAATCAGTTTTCCTGTAACTTTCAAATGTATCAAAATAACAGAACAATATTTCCCCTTGTGTGACTAGAGCTCATCAAGTCGGCTATCAATATCAGAGCAGACAGGGACTGCAGTGGAATGGTTGAAGTTAAGGGATGACTGGTCAGATAGATAATGCCTAATATTTCCGTCATTGAAGTCAATTAAACAACTGTATAGGAGGTTTTTTGGCAGCCTGTCCTCCTTTCCTTCTAATTCGAGTTTTTATGATACGTTTTTTTTAACTTGGCTCGTCCAACTGTTTTAAGATATTGAACTGATATTTTCTCTGCACTGATTACTTAAGAAAATGCCCTGAAGTTTCAGTGTAAAGGTTTACCTTTTGTTGCCTCAGACCATAGAGACACTAATGAAATAAAGATGAGATATGTTTTTTTGTCTATCTAAATTAGAATCAATGGAAATTGTTTAGAAGTCCAGAGGTATTTGCTGGATCACAAAGGGATAGATCTTATCTGCAGGACAATAAAAACAGTAGTTTTGTTACCTAAGCCTAAAACAAGTTGTTTTGTTTGAATGCCAACCTTGAACATGTGTTTCTCTTAAAGAGCCTGTGACACGAGTTTCCCCCATCATCCAAACCCATCAATTTGAGTAAATATTGTCCCCTTGAAAACCGTTACTGAACTGATTTTGGATATTTGTACTTTGATAACCATTAATCTGCCCTTCAATGTTGACCATTTTCTGGATCTTCTCGGGGATTCTTCAAGTCCCGCCAAATTATGTGTTACGTCATTGCGGGCACAGCGCTCCAGCTGCACCGTTCAGGATCCTAGCATCTGCATGTAAACGCACGATGGGGCACACAGCAGCAAGCTCAAACAACGATGACAGTTTAATTTTGAACGTGTCTGAGAGCTCGTATGAGGCTGAAGTATCGGTTTATGACAGACTTTATCTGTTAGAAGTTTAGGAATTAGGTGCGTCAATATGGGCGATCATACGGTCATGTTGCCAGTGGTGGACTGGGACTAAAAATCAGCCCGGGACTCTCGACCGGCCCACTTCGGTACCGCTAGTAAATTGTCAACGGGGGGAGTGGGGGATGTGCTAGTGACTTATCCGACCGGCCCACTTCGGTACCGGCCCATCGGGATTCGTCCCGATGGCCAGTCTGCAACTGCACCCAGCCCAGCCCACGTAAACTGTCAACGGGGGGAGCCTCGCTGCGGAGAAACGGTGACTAGTGTCCCGATCGGAGTGAGAATAATAACAATCATAATCTGTGCATTTCATCCATTAATTTCCCCAACATTTTGGTAAAAAAAACACACGTTTAATCCATGTTGGTGTACTACAAAAAGCCTCGGTTTGTTTTCTCATCAGGAAATGCAGACCGGCTCAAACAAACAATTTTTAAATCATCATCCTCACGATCATTTAATGTATCATATGTTCGCCGAATTGACATGAAAGCACTAATAAATGTAGTTTCATCCACTTGAGTTTACAACTACAAAAATAATCGATTTGTTTTTATATCACATCCGACGGGAGGAAATTCAGCAGCCCTCACTACAGATTTTTAATCCTAATTTAATCATCATCTTCACCACGATCATTTATGTTTATGTTCGCCGAATTGACATGAAAGCACTGACAAATATGAATATACTGTAGTCAACTTCATTAAAACGTTATTAACGTGCCTAAACTCATTAATTCACCATTTCTACGCATGACAACACACTTTGTCCGTGTTTGGCTCTCTCGCCGCACAGTGAAGCATTCCCGCATTGACGTCACTTCCGGCTTCCCCCACAACTTCAAAATGAGTCGAAGGAATTTCCCCGCGATGTTCGAAATTATTGATATTTATCGGAACGGTATCGCACCTTCTTTTCATTTTTCATTGCGCAACAGTTGTTGGGATGCTGTCACAGGCTCTTTAAGCCCCACGGACCCAGTTCCGGGGCCGAAATCGCGTCATTTGCAGGAAACAAAGTCTAAGGAACCTTAATATCTAATAAACTATGAATATGTTATATCCATATTACGAAAAAAAACTAATTTAACTGATCTTTTTCATTTTGTTTTTCAAAAAAAACTCAAAATGCTAACACTGACCCTCTGAATTAGCCCAGAGCGAAAAATGCTAACCTATTACTCCACCAAAAATCAATCCTAGCACCCTTATTACTTATCCTAGCTGCACATCCAACACATCGTTTATGATCATAAGGAGACACAGAATCTATTGGTACCCACCTCAACACTCAAAGACTACAAATTTGCGGAGAAAATAACAAAAATCTACATCAAAACATGTGGCGCGAGGTAGCCAAAAACGCTAACATGGCTTACCTTGGTCTTTTTCTTGTCAAAACTGTTCTTCAATGGCATTAAAACGATAAAAAACAATGGTGTAGTTAATCCATAGGTTAATCCAATGTGTCTGTGTCCCCTTTGAAATGTTCTGATAATCCATAAGCAATAAAACTGCTTTTCCGTTTCCAGATATCAGAGCAGGGATATTCCTACGCTCTGCAAAAGATTGCATACGCAGAGAAGACAGCTTTTTTTTTTAACATGAGAGTCTATAGGACGATTTCCCTTCGATTCTATTGGCTCTAACGGTCAGGAAGAGTTGTCACATGTCAAAATCGAGCAAGGGGGGCCAGAAATATGGAAAATCCACCCAAATGGCCCCAGAAGAGGTTTTTTTTGCTAAATCTGTCTAAAAAGGTCAAATATCCCTTGTTTTGCATCAATCTTGATACAGGTTATTATCTGTTGTACTTTGGATTCCTAAAGCTTTTAGTCTACTAAAAATATGTTGTACTTATAGTGAAAAATAACCTTGGATGATGATCCAAGGTTAGTTTTCACTATAAGTACAAAATATTTTTGGGACGGACACTATAATTTACAGTTTTTTACCATGTTCAATCTGAATTTTTTTAAAATAAAAAACATCTATATTGATTCTGTCTTTTCTACATCCAACTCACAGGTTTATCATTACTTTGAGAAAAAAGATTATTTATTTAACCCTTGAAACCGGAAAAACAGGCTTGGGGCCTAACAGGTTAAAATGACAATGTCAAGTTTCACTTTCACAACTGTGGTGCAGTTTGCCCTGTTTGAACCATTTCAATGCCAGTGATAACAACTAATGCCGGCCATTTAATAGGCTGATATCATTCAAAACGGGTACTAACACATTAAACAGTTCTCAGTGATCTTCTCTTTTTCAGTAACATACATCTAACAAAGCCATTACACTATAGACCCTTTGTTCAGTGCTATCTCTTGTTGGGGGACCTCATTTCACATAAAAAAGCAATTGCACTGCCGTGGTTTATTAGGCAATGAGACGAGGCGAGATAATGTTTTAAGTTACCTTGACGTGACTCCAGATCTTCCAATATGTGTGCAGCCCACCGGAGCTCTGTATCAGAAAAAAGATGCATGGCTGTGAACACCGAGGGGGATAATAAAAGCATGAAATGGTATATTTGTGCAATACATCCTTCTACTGTTGCCGTGGCGATGAATAAATATGATCTGACGATCGGGTCTGACTCGGTCCAGTGCCTCCTTTTAGATGGCTTTCCTTTTTTCGAAATGTATTCAAGCCCATTGGTCGGTTTAAACCCTTTAAACAGTACACATGTTTTGGACTCGATGTCTTCCATATGAATTACTGTGAGGGTAAAATATTATGAATATATACTATCTTGTAATCGGGGGAACTCTGACTCTTTTAAGACTCTATATGACCCTGTTGGAAACTTAAGTCATAGCTCTATGATTAAAGAGACTAAAGATTGACTGAAGATTAATTAATTTTTCTAACATAATTATTAATAAATTATAGCATACTATAATATACAATACAGAATTAAAGCCTCTGTTACCCATATTATTTTGAACCTACTTGAAATGTATGATGAATAGAAGTCAGTGAAAACATAAATAATAAATTGATTCAAAAGCATACTAAGTAACGTCTGAACTTATCAACTTCTAGGAGTTAAAAGTGTCTTTCCTTCCACTACAGGCTCTCTGCTCTCTCTCCCTGCAGGGAAAATCAATCCAATTATTACAAAAGCAATGTAGTCAAGGGCAACAACATTTTCAGACCGTTAGCATCAAGGCTGCAGGCTCCCACACCATCAGGGCATTCAGCGTATTGCAGCTGTGTGCTATTAACGTGTGCTGGATACCACGTTACACTGTGCAGCAGGGGGGGGGGGCTTTGGTGCTTATTCCAGACAGCTTCCTTCCTCTCTTTTCCTATAATTGGCTTTATTTTTGGAACAGTAGGGGTTTCACAATCTCACACTCACTCAGTTTGAATCAGTGGTAGCAAATTATTTATTGTTTTAAACTCAGTGCCAATTTGCTTTTCCCACAAGAGAACGACTCACTCTGCAACATTTGATTGGTTCTTCTGTCCTCATAGCTATATCACTCAACTTTTGGAGACAGCACTGAAAACATATTTTTGATAGAAGACAGCTGTATCTTTTTTCTGTGAACAACTTGCTTTTCTTATCGTTTGCTTTTGAGGGAAAAAAGGGACATCTTAAAATAACCTAGACAGAATTTCTTCTTAACCCAAGATTTTAGATAAGTGTCTACCTCTCAGACAGATTTTTATTTAAAAGTAGAAAGTTGTCATGGATAAATATATGATGGTATTTTTTATATTTTTGATTAAAATGAGTGTGAGGGAAAACGAGAGTTACCTGGATAAAGAGAAATAAATAAATCATTTTAATGTACAAGGCGTTGCTCCTGTGTATCCAATAATGTATAATTTGAATACAAATTAGAGACCACTGAGAGGCCATATTGAATTTCCTATTGCTATTACGTGACTGTGGCTTCACCGGCTATTAGTGCGCCATAGGGAACATCTGCCTGGTGCTCTGTGCTGTGCAGGTCTGCCACAGACAGCTTTTCAGTAGGAAATACTCATTAAAACATTCACCTCTCATCTACATTCAGAGAATAAGGGTTGGTTGTAAAGGATTTTTAAAGAGAGGTACGTTTTTTTTTGTGAGAAATGTCTCTCTGTCGAAATTAAAACCTTCATATAAACTTTGCGATTTCATAAATTCAGCTTTAGAAAGTGATTTGTGAGGAGTAGGCAGCCTCGGTGCTGGAGAAGCTTTTGATGGAGCTATATTTGAAAAGCCTGTGTCGCTTAACATTACCGTCAGTGTGAGAAAGTTGGTGTTATGTAGAAGGCTCTGGGCTTAACATGAAATCATTCAGTGCATTTAAGTTTCTATTCTTTTTCAAACTGCCTAAGCAGAGCCCTGAATAGAGCCTGGCATTTCTACATCAGGACTGTGTCTCTGTCAGGGTGAAGGCTGTTTTCACGGATGCTGCTTCAGGGCTTGTTTGTGTTTGGGCGCTTTACATTCTGTGACTTTGACAATGACATTGACTTAAACTGTCGTTCTGGCTTTTATGGAGTAGACATCTGCAAGACTAAAGGTGCAGTATGAAGGAGCCCAGCTAGAAATCTTTGGTTCTAAAAACATTCTGAGAATGTTAGTCATTGTTCTAGGAAGGTTTTCAGCAGGAAGTTTTTGTTTGGTTCCCAGAATGTTATTCTGAAAGGTAGGATAACGTTCTCTAAAAACATTCTTAAAATGTTTGGTGATAACATTGTTAGAACATTATGCCCTCCTATTCTTAAAACGTTTTTAGCGGGAAGTTTTTGTTTGGTTCCCAGAATGTTCTTCTGAAAGGTAGGATAACGCTTTCTAAAAACATTCTTAAAATGTTTGGTGATATCCTTCTTAAAATGTTTTTGAAAACGTTGTTAGAACATTATGCCCTACTATTCTTAAAACGTTTTCAGCAGAAGCTTTTATTTTGTTTCCCAGAATTTTCTTCTGAAAGGTAGGATAACGTTCACTAAAAACATTCTTAAAATGTTTTTGAAAAAATTGTTAGAACATTATGCCCTACTGTTCTTAAAACATTTTCAGCTGCAAGTTAGATTTTTTATGTTGCCAGAATGTTATTATTTTAGACAAGGATAACATGGTTAAAGAAATTATGCAAATGTTCTATGGTAACCATTTACTAAAATATGTTTACATTATTTGAACATAAAGACATAATATTCCTGTAATTGTTCAACTCAAAATTCCTGGGTAAGTGGACTGACCACTGTGGTCATTAGGATGATTATGATAGTTTACTTAACTATTGGAATTTGACTATTAACACATGTAAAAGGATGACACGGAATCAGCTGGTGAAAGTAACATTTGTTTATTAGAAAAGGGGAGCTGGGAGTGGAGGTTGGTTATGGCGGCAGTGGGAAACAGTTGTTCCAGGGTGGGTAGAGAGGCCTGGCTGGTCTTGGGAGTGTGGAAGGCCTTGGATTCCTCCTGGGAGAGACACAAAAATTAGTGTGAGGCAAAAGCAGGCAAAGTTGTCAAAGAATATGCTGGTAAAAAGCTAGAGCGGCATGCAACAATCCGGCAGGGAATGAGTGCAGGCTGCAGGCTTTCATAGTGTGGCTGACGAGCAGGTTGCAGGTGTGGTCGATTGGAGATTGCTCCCAGCCGTGTAGAGCATACCAGCAGGCAGAGAGAGAGACACACAGTAGAAAGAAACACACAAACACTAACAGGGGTTTCAGGGACGGGCAGTGATAGTCGGTCCGTTCTTTTATATGTCTGTCTTTGGTTTTCTAAGTGTTATTCGATCCATATGACAATAGAGATACGTATGTGCATAAACAACTAAAACACTTGGGGTATATTGTTCGAACAATGTTATCACCAAACATTTTAAGAATGTTTTTAGAGAACGTTATCATACCTTTCAGAAGTACATTCTAGGAACCAAAATAAAACTTCTCAATGAAACCATTCCTAGAACAATGAATGGTAACATTCTCAGAATGTTTTTAGAACCAACAATGTCTAGCTGGGAACTCAGACATGCCTACGCAAACATGCAATATCATGAATTACGTGCTTGTTTTTTTCTAAAAAGGAAAATGTGGTGACATCAGATTTCTTTTAAACATCCTTTTCAAACAAATGCAAAAACTTAACTTTTTTAAAGCGCACTACAAATAAATCTGACATTGACCATGACCATGTTAATATTTCGCATCACAGGAACATTTTATAAAAAAATAATAACCTGCTGAAAACATTATCCAAATGTTGCTTCCAAAATGTTGTTCTTTGGTTATCATGTAAAATTGAGGGAATGTTCTATAAAAAAACATCTTTAATGTGTTACCCCAACAACGTCCAAAACACATCCTTAGAATGTTGGAGGCAAAACATTCCACCTTTGTTGACTTATCACATTAAAGGAACATTTTATAAAACACTTTCTGTCATCTCAGGCCTCAATAACATCCTGAAAACATTTTCAGAATGTTGCTTAGAGAATATTCTTTATTTGTTATCATGTAACATTGAGGGAACGTTTTATATAGAACTTCTTTAATGTGTTACCCAACAACGTCCAAAACACGTCCTTAGAATGTTGCAGGCAAAACGTTCCACCTTTGTTAACATATCACATGAAAGGCCTCAATAACATCCTCAAAACATCCTCTGAATGTTGCAGTTAAAACGTTATGTCTTAGTTAACCTTAAACCTTATAGGAACATTATTTGAACAAATAAACATCCTAAAAAGGTTCTTTGAACATCAGATTAAAACGTTTCTTTAAAACCTTCTTAGAACCTATAGGTAACGTTAGCCAAAGTTGTGAGAACGTTCCCCGCTAGCTGGGATGTATTTATTATAAACGTTAGTCCTTAACATCTATCACTGTGTATATCACCATTCAAACATATTTTAAAAGTTGAACAAACCCCACACAGCTCTGTGAAATGTTGACTTTATTTAATCATTTCAGTAAAACCTAACGTTCATATTTCTCTTTTTGATTATAATACTGATGAACGTTCAAAACAAAGCACTTTGGCAACTTAACACATACGTTTTAAAATGCTTAATAAGCACCGTAAGTTTCATGATATAATTTCTCCATCATAATCGGTTGTTTCCGTGAACGGCCGACTTTTGTGTGATGGCAAATGCTGCGGCTGCAAGGCATTGTTGGGCAGCATTTTCTCCTCTCATTTCAGTAAGGGAGGTTCAGTGGTTCCTAAGCTAAAGGAGGTTATAAAAGAAGTTTGAAACCTCCTTTCCTATCATGTAGAGAATTTGAACGGCACTTATTATTAAGATGTATGCGCTCATACATCTTAAGAAAGTTATCACCAAAAATGGTAAGAATGTTTTTAGAGAACGTTATCCTACCTTTCAGAAGAACATTCTGGGAACCAAAATAAAACGTCCCGCTGAAAACGTTTTAAGAACAGGAGGGCATAATGTTCTAATAATGTTATCAAAAACATCTTAAGAAGGTTATCAAAAACATCTTAAGAAGGTTATCACCAAACATTTCCAGAATGTTTTTAAAGAACGTTATCCTACCTTTCAGAAGAACATTCTGGGAACCAAACTAAAACTTCCCGCTGAAAACGTTTTAAGAATAGTAGGGCATAATGTTCTAACAATGTTATCAACCACATCTTAAGAAGGTTATCAAAAACATTTTAAGAAGGTCATCAAAAACATTTCAAGAAGGTTATTACCAAGCATTTGAAGAATGTTTTTAAAGAACGTTAATCCTACCTTTCAGAAGAACATTCTGGGAACCAAAATAAAACGCCCCGCTGAAAACGTTTTAAGAACAGGAGGGCATAATGTTTTAATAATGTTATCAAAAACATCTTAAGAAGGTTATCAAAAACATCTTAAGAAGGTTATCACCAAACATTTCAAGAATGTTTTTAAAGAACGTTATCCTACCTTTCAGAAGAAAATTCTGGGAACCAAAATAAAACGTCCCGCTGACAACATTCCTAGAAAAATGAATGGTAAGAAAAGGTGTAATACTGGTCAAATACTTCAAATTGACCAACGACCTATAAAAGAAATTTCCAAATAAATACAAACTTATATATCCTCAACATTAAAAGAGCAAGATGTTTTATTAATGCATAAATGTATTTATTTTGTATTTGATTGAGATTCAAATGTGTTTAGAAGCTTATACTGACTCTACAGTATACCTTAAAATACCAAAAAAAATTGTATTTATTTCTTACTGTATAGCTTCTCTTTCTAAGATGTCTCGTTTTGTTTCTAAAAAAGCATCTATCCCTTTTGTTCATCATCCTCAACCAATCCTCCGACATATCATTCCAATTTACCCCCGTATTCTACACACCTCCCATCTCCATTGCCCCCTCCTTTGTAAAGCCAAACTCTCATCTGTAGAGAGCAATAACTGCCTCTGCAGGACGCCATGCAACATGACCCGCTACAACAAAGAGCTGTCCATGGTTAAAATCCCCAGTAAGACCTCTGCCCGCTACCTGCAGAAGAAGTTCAACAAGTCTGAGAAGTACATCACGTAAGTAGCCAGTAACAAACCACCAAGTGATGCTCTGGTTCTGCTCATTATGTCCGGTTGATAAGGAGAAATCCCTAACTGCTAATAACATAGACATAGTAAAAGACAATGAGTGTGAATCATTTCATCATCTCAGGAGTTCTCTTCTTACCTTCCCGTTTTGTATCCATTACTGATAAGCAATGTTTTGTGGTGTTCCCCAAGGTTCTGTCCTGGGTTTGTTGGTTTTTTTCTCTGAACATGCTTCCTCTCCGCCATTCATTTAAAAGATATACCTTCAATAATCCATATGTTTCTATGGACCAGACTTTGAGTCTTGTCCCGAATGTAAATGGTTTGAATGTCTCCTCTCTCTACCATTTGGAACTGTTTTTTTATTGGTAAATGTCCTTCCTTCTTGAATAATGTAATTTACTTTTCACCTGCCTGGCCTACACTCACCTGTGGGTTTGTGCAGCCCCACGTCAGCAGCAGGCCACTGCTGTCCTCTGTTTGCTCGGTGTTCCTTGCTCCAGGCTAAATACTAAAGGAGTATGTGTTTTTGAGGTTGGAGCTCTTAAGCTTTAAAAGTTGCTCCCATTGGTCTTAGGATTTGTGAACACTGTGGAGTCTTTTAAAAAGCAGCTCAAGATCCCTTTGTTTCGACTTGCTTGTTAAATGTCTCTTGAAGCTTGAAGTTTGCATTTCAAGTCTGTTCTTTTTTTTTTGTTGCATTTTTCTATTTTGTCTTTTGTTGTGAAGAACTTTGTGACTACTGCTCTTGAACATTTGCTGCACAAATAAACATAATTATGTATATTTGGAATAAATTAATGCTTTAATTAAGATATAAATGAACAGTTGAAACCACTTGCAAACTGATAAGCAACAATTCCACCAATGGGTTGTCTCTGATGGGAAAATGCCAGAAACCATTCAGATCCTTTATTCCCTCATGCTAATTGCAGATACATCATTGTGCAATTTAAAAACAATACTAATTCACAAAGATATGATGTGTGGTTTCTCGTAAATTCCAAGCAATCTTCGTTGATTTCGTTTTTTACAAAAGGATACAAGTAACTATCATTTTGAGTGAGGCACAATGAGTGCAGCTGATCATATTTTAGACTATTTTTCAACCACGTTCATTCAGTTTGAAAACACTAACCCAAGCAAACATTCATATCAACCACCAATTCAGATGCTCTACAAAGTCTCCAAATGACCACAGAGAGAACCTTTCATCCTCTTTGCTGACAACATTGTCTCATATAGGCCTTTTAATTAAAAACTCAAAATACTGTTATCCCTATGAAAAGATGAGCTACTGTGAGCTTGTCCTCCGCCCACACATTGGCTGTGTTTCCTTGCCTGCTCAGCTTGGTAGAACATGGATAGACTGGTGCTGATTGTGTTGCTTGCCAAGTCCTCACTCACATTAAGATTAATGCCCAATGTATACCTTTGCAGAGACAACATCTTGGTGTTGGACGTGTTCTTTGAGGCTTTGAACTACGAGACCATCGAGCAAAAAAAAGCTTACGAGGTTGCTGGCTTGCTGGGTAAGATTCATGTTACCTTTTTTTCCAAACCTGAATTCAGTCTACTTCAGTCATGCTACTTTTACAATTATTGACTGAATAAAAGGAAATTGTCCATCTTGGCAGCATATTTGGATAAGTAATATATAGATGCCTGGTTGTAAGGTCATGGTCTGTGTGACAGTTATCAACAAAATGTTGGCTCCGTGAAATGTTGTGATTTAGCTAGCACTGAGCTGCAATTGATAATTTTTTATAAAAGTTGTAACAACTATAAATAAAAAGCCAAAAAGAACAGGGACACAGACAGCAGTTAGCCAAAGTGAAGCATGAGCCATTCAAGCTAATGGTCAACAATAGATAGAAAAAAGCAAAAATAAAGCCATAGTTATGGCATTACCAGTTCATTTGAGTGGGGTCATAAAAACATGGGTAGGGTCTGGGTTTGGGTCTCAGCTGTAGACAAAAAGCTATTATGTTGGCTCGTTGTTCTCAGGAGACATTGGTGTTGAGTCTAAATGTGTTTTTGCTGTGGCCAATTATTTGCATTTCACTTTTTCTTGCCCCACAATTATGTTGAGGTGTACTGCACTCCAAACTTGAAATCTTGCCAAGTATATTTGTCTAATTTCTAGTCAGAATATGTCTTTACACTTGATATAAGACATAATAACTTCAGAAGTAACACTGCAGTGAGATATCGGGTCTTGTTTTTAGATAATGCATCAACTTAAGTAAAAAAAAATCGTATTTTGAGTTGTATCTCAGATGAAACACTTAATGTTTTAGACATTTATTAGAAAATCACCAACTAACATCAGAAAACAGAACACTTTTGAGCATGTGCGGCTTATATTGTAACACGGAATTTCCTGATTCTGGTCTAGATCTGATTGATCTAAATATCCAATCTTATTTCAAGAAATCTAACCAAGCTAATGTTCACTTGTTCTATTGGCAGATGTGTGTCCTTATTTCAAGTGAAAAAAGCTTGTTTTCATTATTGTTTAACTTGTTTTTGGAGCAGCATTTTTTCCAGTGTGTCAAACAACTTTTGCTAAATCTTTTCCTACATCAAAGTCTCAACATATAAGTTATTTTCCTCTATTCTTCTTTACACTTCTACTGTGGCTGTGCCCTTCTACAGGTGATATTGGAGGCCAGATGGGTCTGTTCATTGGAGCCAGCATCCTCACTATCCTAGAGCTTTTTGACTATGCTTATGAGGTCAGTCTCAAGTTGCTATTTTCACCACTGTTAAATCATCGAATTACGCCCACACACAATCCTCTGCAGGCTCTCACAGCTTTTGTCTGTACATAACATTTTCAGAGCTCTTGTTTTCTGGTTTTGCAGTGAAGAGCTATTGCCTTGACCATGAAAGGTGACAACAGAAACAAAGTCACTAATTCATGTAGCTGATACAAGAGCTATATATTTACTTCAAAGGCGGCTGAGATGAAAGAAAGTGTGCTTGTGTTTTTTCCATTACCTTTGCTTTACTGTCTCGCCCTCTTTAGAGCTCACCACGCTGCTATGGGCTGCACAGGGTTCTGACAGGCACATTATAGTCTTTGTCTCCCCTAGGCTTAGAGAAAATATCCAAGAAAAAGTCATTTTAAAGTGTTTTTTTATTACCATAAAGAAGTCATTGGGAGATGATACCCTCATGTTGATGACAAACGCAGCTCTAAGGCTTAATTTAACAGCTTAAATGGCGTTGCCATATCAACCTCCTCATTTATTTTTACTTTGGGGTCAAATGTTCCTGTGCAGTCATTAATTACAAGTTGAGTTCTCGAATATCAGACTGAGCTACGCCTATTGACATTTATTTTCCCGATCTACAGGTGGTAAAAGACAGACTGTTGGATTTACTGAGCAGAGAGGAGGAGGAGGAGAGTCATGGAGAGGATGTGGTAAGAGCGACCTTTAACCCCTCACTTCTCAATCTTTCTGAGTGCTGTGTAAGTGGAGCGTGTAGATACATTGTTATTTCACACACTCTGACCATGCATATCAAACCTTGCCCTATCCTTACCCCTCCACCCAAGCATGCAGACAGAACACCCAGGTTGTGTGCAGAGAGACAGTAGCAGGACAAATTGGCTCTCTGGAGAACCTCTTAAAAAGTGAAATTAGGACTCTGATGGAACTCTTAACAAACACATCCATCAACATCTGAGTTAAATCATCAAAACTCAAAGCTCAGCAAAAGGAGAAGGTTAGGATGGCCTTTGCATGACGTAATGTGCAGGTCAGTTGGTAAGAAGTGTTAGGATGGTCAAATAATGTCCCTGGACATCACTTGGAAGCATGTGGCTAAGTTAGCTGAAAAAGTGAAGGAGCTGCAGATTCAGTGGCAGCACCCTGTTCAAAACGCACAAATAAAGTAATTAACCTATTTCTCCCAACAAAGGACCAAAATACATCCACTAAGATCAGTGGATTTGTTTGCGCAAAGTGAACTACTCTCATTTTATACGTCCATTTACTGCTAAAATGTAAAAAATACAGGTTATTGTGTCATGTTACCATGGCAGCATATTAGTAAAAAGTGCTTAATAACGGTCATGGCGCGCAGAAGTCAATGGTAATAGACCATTTTTTGTTTTAATGTACTCCGATTACTTTTTTGATCTGTTAACAACCATTCATGTAGCTAGTTTTCAGCAAGCTGCCCAGCCTATTTTATCCGTTCGACCAAATAAAGCCCACAGAGGCTGGAGTTTACCGAGCTGTGCAAACTCATGACAGGTTCATACTCTTCCTGTTAATGACTTGTTGTCTTTCTTCTAAACTGCATTTGTTCTGCATAACCTTATGCTTAATGAGAAAATGCTTTTATTAGTATTCAGAGATTTCAAAGCTCCTATCGTTGCTGCAATTGGAGACTTCTGGGTCATTTAACCGGAATTAGCAAAGAAAGTACAATACACGCCTTTTCATTCTTTTCCCAGAGTTCCTGTGACCCTGTGGCAAACCACTCGGAGTCCATCAGCCACACTGTGACCGTCCCCCTGCAGACAACGCTGGGCACCCTGGAGGAGATTGCCTGTTGAGGCCCTCCCCCCCGCCCCTCAGAGCCCCACACATCCAAAGGCTGCCTCCACTGGGTGGCGCTACATAGGGCAACCTGCAGGACCCTAACAGGGGGGGAGGAGACGAGGACAAGAACAGAGGGGCGCTGCACTCTGTCACACCGCCCTATCTGAGGCACTAATGGGGATTAAAGAGCTGTCGGCTGGACTTATCAGCCCTCTCTGTCACCCTGCACTGTACTCTGGTGGGACGGTAGCCTCCGCTGGGCCAGACCTGCAGTGGGGTCTCCACATAGACGCACACAGAAGAGCAGAAACTGGGTGGGCTGACATCCCACAATGGGGTTCTCCCCTGTGCAGCATATCCATGTTACAAACACATTCATATGTCGCTCACTGCCAAATGAACTGTACAAACTGGTTTTGAACTGCATGCATCTATCGATCTCTCTTGCTCTCTTTGCTGATGCAGTGTTGCTTTACTGTACATGTGTGCCATTTCTCTCTCTCTAACTGCAGGACAGGCCTGCGAAAGGGCCCAGGTGAGATATAAACTTAGAATGTACAGATTGAACATATGGTTGTTTGAAATCATAGTTCAGATGTGACCAAACCTTCAAAAAACGATTCTAATGAGCGATGTATCGGTGGTTGGTGATGTATGAGCAGGAAAAAAAACACCTTTGCTCTCTGAAAATAGTAAAGTCATTATGCAGGCAGCATTTTTATTTTCACCTGTCAGTTTCAGTTGAATCAGTTTACTAAAAGGCATGTTTTTTACCTGACTGCCGGGGTGTTAAACTGTTCCCCACAGACATCTTTAAAGGGATGTCATACACTTACTGTTAATTTATGTGAAGAAATGACTCGCTGGCTTCTGGCTGCTGCACCCAAAGCAGCACCCAGCTCAGAGGTGGAATCTGAATTTATTTGCCTGCCAGAGAACAAGCCGTGTAGAAAATGTTGCATCGAATAAATATGCGTTTTTGAACAGTTTTTCCTTAGCAGAAGTGAGGGTAATGTTTAAGACAGCTCATACCTCTTTATTAAAGTCATATTGTCCTTCACCAATAAAGACAAAATATTCTGGCAATTAACAAAACAATAAACAAAAGCACGATGGGTTCAGCCAGGATTAGGTGAGGATACAGGGTCGGCTGTGATATGGTGTAAATATCTGTGTTCTGTTTTTTTCTCATAAAAGCAGGTACCACAGACATGTCTGAAGTAGAATTGTTCTAAAAAAAAAAATGTCCAGAAGTGACTTCACATTTGTCATTTTGTTCCTTAATGTTACTCTCTCAGTGGTTGACGATGTTACAGGCAGTAGCATTTTGACGGTTGTTGAATGTCATGCTAAAAATGGAAGACACACTTTGCTGTAAGCACCTGAACCTCTCTGAACTTTCTGTGTCTTCAGCAACAGTTGCATATATACGGCTTTACACCAAAAGCTTGTGTGAGAATATGTGGAAGATTTAGTGTCCATGATCAGTCTCTGTCATCATGGTTATGTACATTACAGGTAGGAATGAATTCAAGTGCTTTGTGAGACTGTTTGAATGATGATTTCCCATCTGTGGCTCAACCTACCGTCTGTGTGTATCTCATGTTGTCGCTTCAGATGAACACAATCTTCAGCCTGCGGGGGGGCGAGACAAATGTGTCTCACTTCTCGTTCTGATAAAGACACCGGCTGATTTCTCTCTCTATTTTGGCTTCAATTGTTATCGCAGGACAGCTTTTTCTCATTTTGTGATGCAGCATACATTGTGTGTTTTTAATGTGAAACATTTAAATAAAAAAAAGGTTGTTTTGCAATGTGTGCGTCCAGTTGTGGCATGGCAAGATTATGTTGAATGCGACTTTCAATAATAAGGACAACAAAACGTAATGCAATAATAACACAAGACAATACAACAAGACTAATGTGTCTTTCACATGTGCAGTCGATAACTGAAAACAATGGCTCAAAATTGGACGCCTTAATTAAAGATATCTTATGTATAAATGCAATGGGCCTTTCCCCCTCTTTTTCTTCCTCTGCTGAAAGATATCTTATGTATAAATGCAATGGGCCTTTCCCCCTCTTTTTCTTTCTCTGCTGAGTTCCATGCAGGTTTAAGAGTGCACAGCCATTAAAGCAGCACTGTGAGGCTTAAAACTAACATTAGCATGCTAACATGCCCACCTTGAAATGGCTGACAGGCTGACGGGTAGCAGGTGACATGTTTACCATCTGAGTGTGTCAGCAAGCCAACATGTATTAATTAGCACTTTGAAACTGACGGGAATGTCCTTAGTTTAGCAGGTCATTTGTAATTAACCAAAGTCACAAAAAAGCCCTCAGGATACCAAGAGATGAAAAATCTCTGGATATATTACCATCCGACCTCTACAGCTAATTCAGAATGCTCCAGCAAACTGGTCTTCGACCTCCCCAAGTTCTGGTAGCCTTCCGAGCTGTGCGGGGATCAGCCAATGCAGGCCTTGGTTAAACTAAACACTCCAGCTTGCCACTCCATCACTGCGAGTGGGACCCAGGTACCCCTCAAAAACACGCCTGTTAGCTATCCTGGCTCCTCAGTGGTGGAATCAGCTCCCCATTGACATCATGTAGAAACTCTGCATATCTTCCTTCGCAAACTGAAAACTATGATAGAAAACCGTTTCTATTGTACCTTGGTAATACAAAATTTGGATATAAAATGTAATTAAAAAAGCACTTAAAAAGTTAATTTAGGTCTTGTTACTAATTCACCAGCACTTACAATGGTATGACTTGAATTTCTATGATTGTTGTACTTATTTTAAGTAGCTTGGATAAAAGCTTCAGCCAAATGTAATGTAATGGGATAAGTCACGTTTTTGATGTAGTATATTCTGAAAGTGAGTCAGACGCGTCTTGTCGCGTCATGTCATCCTGATGGAGCTGCTACAGGAAAAGTCGGGAGGAATTATCCTTTGGAAAAATGCATTTCTGCAGCATTTCCCCATATCCACTCTTTACCAACATATTTGAACTTACAGACATAAAAAGACTGGTGATGCTGCATTGAAAGAAGGAATAAGATTCAGATTCAGATTCAACATATTGTCATTACATAGTACATGTACTTGTGACGAAATGTAAGTTTAGGCATCTGACCAGAAGTGCAAAATAGCAGTGCAGGAGTCTACATAATGAGAATAATTATACATGGAATTTTTATAAATAGAATAATTATAAATAGGCTATAAGCAGATTAATATATACAGTGTAAACAGCATTGACAATAAAATATAAAATATATAAACAGGTGGATGGTGGGTATGGGCTTGAGTCTATCAGCGGGCAGAGTTCAGCAGGGTAACAGCCCTGGGGAAGAAGCTGACCCTGAACCTGCTGGTCTTGGACTGGAGGCTCCTGAGCCGCCTCCCCGAGGGCAGGAGGACAAACAGATAGTTTGCAGGATGAGAGGTGTCTTTGAAGATGTTGTGCGCCCTCTGATGGGATGTATTTATCTCAAATGAAGCTGTGTGAAAATAAAAATAAAAAGGCTGCAGTATAGTGCACGATACAAATAAATAGCCCAACATTTATTCTAACAAAATGCAGTGGCAAACAGAAGTGTTTTGAAACCTCAATTAAATAAATAATAGAGAGTTGGAGTGAGTGCAGTCATCCCCGGCAATGTGTCATGTCTTGGAAGCTTTTTTCAAGTGAACGGAGTCGACACAAAGCACCTGAAAACCCTGCATAAAGAAACTGGCCAAAGACTTGCTGGGTTAAATGGGTACAGTTTCTTGTCAAGGTACAACTTTCATCCGGTGTTCATGCTACGTACTGTACCCTTTATATTGTCTGAAATGTTCTCTTATTCAGTTTCACACAGCAGCATGCACAATGCACAATGGAAGGAGTCACGCCACAGCAGCGAAAAGATCAGCTTGAAACCTGATTGAGCCTGCTGCTCCATGAAGCTTTGCAGCATATAGGAACATCCTATAGCAACAGCAGAGGGCACTGGCACTCAGAATAGTTATCTTCTCTGCACGTACAGTATGAAATGGGAATGAATGACTGCTAGGAAAGATGACATTCAACTTGAAGATTGCCTCAAAAGCAAAAGTAGGAATGACGGTAATAAATGGATGTACTTGTAGGCCTGATATGTGCTCTAGTTTTCAGAGCGGGAGTTTCAATTTCTTTAAGTTAAATATTGTAGGAAATTATTCTGGGTTTTTGGTTAACTTTTTGTTATTCTACACAGACTCTCATCTGGAGCTGCTGTAGGCTGGGAGTTTATCCTCAGTTCAGTCTCAGTTCATTCAGCAGATATTTTGGCAGAGGAAATTGCCTGCAGGTCAGCCATAGTGCATCAGCAACTCATTGCTAACAGACTGGATGCCTTTGCAGAGTGGGAACTCACACACAGCAGAAGCTTTACAAGTTCTTCAAAGATAATTGTAGAAACCATAAGATCTAATACTCCTGTTTGTTTTGGAATCTATTTCGAGAGAAAAATGCTCATCCAAATTCAAAAAGTTGAATTTGGGTGTGTAAATAATGTAACAGTCCAACAAGTACCAAAAGCCTTGGTACTAAATGCAGGCGCACCGATAATTCAGGCCTGCTTCTTTAGTTTGTGTGATTCGTTTTGTGTTAGTGTTTCTACAGAGGTATCTGTTGAAGATTTGTAAGGGTTTAACATCCGCTTTTCCAAAAGCATGCTCTATGGCTTCATGGCATTATAAGCACAACTATTTTTTTCTATTTCAATGAAACACATACTGTAAACTGAAACATCTCTGTGTCTCTTCCACTTGTCTCTGATCTTATAATAACATTTACTTGCAAAAACTGTGGAAACTACGCTGCAGCTAACTATTATTTTCACTATCTATTAAATTGTCCTTATTTTATTATTTGTTCTATTATCCATTAATAAATACATTGTTTATAATGAATCATCAAAATAGTTAAGTTTACTGTTGACTAACTAATTTACTATCTAGTGCAACTTTTATGAAACAATTACTTTGACTGTAACGTTGATGTTAATCTTATTTACCTCAAGCTGTTTTATCCTATGTAGGACAGCTCCTCTGCTCATGAACTTAACTTTTAGGATTTGTTTGTTGGCATGTTAGCTGAGACAAAAACTCATTTTAATAAGCTGGAAACGAGAGTCCTAATTTGTTGCAGATTTCACATCAGTACATCAAAGAAGCACATACTTTATCCCCTGTTTCCTTTGATCAAGGTTCAATATTTTCTGCTTTAACAGATCATTTGCCAAATATTTGTATTCACGGTCAATTTGACTCAACATAACTCAGGAATAGATTGTGAAGCTGCACCGAATACATCGACACAATATCCACTTCAAGCCAACCTGAGAAATGTGCCACCTGAGGCGGTGTTAAAGCAACATTGTCAAATAAAACGGTACATAATAAGATCCCATAAAAACTCCCACAAGTTTAATATTTTAATAAGTCAGAATTAGTTTTTGGAAAACATTTTAGTTTGGGCATGTTACTATTTACATTGTGAGTTTAGCATTACATTTAGTTTATTCCATCATCCTCCGTTTCTAATCTACAATATGTTTCAACAAAAAGAACAAGGCTAAAACCTTTGTCTTTTTACTGTTGGATATTATATTGATTTATTTCTATGAATAACAACAGCATGTTTTTAAGTCAAAGAACAGAACATTAAAATGTAAGTTTGATTTAATCTTCTCTACTTCGCAGATAATCACATGCTTTTATACTCTACATTCATATTAGGGAGAGTAATGTGACAGTGAGCAGATTCAAGAAAAAAAGGAAAGATAATTGGACTTTGAACAAAGAGAAAATCGTACATTGACATTAAGGCAGTCCCTAAAGAGCTGAGTGAAGTACAGAACATGTCAGGCAGAGAGATTGAATGGGAGGCTTCATTTCTCTTCTGACAAAGTGGATTGTCCAACCTTCAAGAAACCATTTCCCTCCTGATTTATTGGAAACCTTTACCTCAGTTGGCCACCACCTCAATCTCTATTATTAAGAACATGCAAATGTAAAATAAATGTGTGACAAAATTGCATTTCAAACTCAAACATACACCAAAGGTTTATACTCCACCATACTGAATATTACATGTGTATGCATCTAGACAGTATATTTACTGAATTCAATTAGAATAGTTTGTTTTTCTAGGGAACACCATGTGCCCTCAACAGAACAAAGTAACAGACATGAAAGCAATATTTTATTTCACGCAGACATTTACTGGCCATGACCTGGGGCTGATTCATAATTAATTACCAGACTATGTGTTTATTGCTTAGGAGAGTTGATTACCAATTCAATCACAAGGCACAGATTAACCAGAGCGCAGTTTCATTGTACTCCTAAAGAGCCCTTGGGAAATTAGTGCCAATTGTAATAGTTAACTTTGCTAATGATCCACTCCGCTAATGCAACGTCACCTGACCGACTGTCGTGTGTCAACACTTTGGAGATTCTTCGCAATAGTTTTAGTACCACGGTGTGTCATAATAATATCTGAAACATTGCTGCAGACATCATCACACATGCCTCTCAAATGGCCATGGCCTGATGAGCTAAAGCCCCGTACAAATTACCTTAAAGTGATTTACAGGAAGACTTTGAAAGTGAAGTTCTAAATGTGTGTGTGTGTGTGTGTGTGTATGTGTTTGCGTGTGTGTGTGTGTGTGTGTGTGTGTGTGTGTGTGTGTGTGTGTGTGTGTGTGTGTGTGTGTGTGTGTGTGTGTGTGTGTGTGTGTGTGTGTGTGTGTGTGTGATGAACTTACATCCTCTGCCAGAGATGAGACACTGTGAAGGACGGGGGTTGGACTCTGTCTCTCATACTGTCTCAACTTCTCATGGATCTGCAACACAACGACATGCTGTCTATTAGAGGGGAGGGTTTCAGGAATGAATTCAAAGTTTAAAAAGGACCACAAAATCCACTTAACAAACTTTTTTCCTGAGCATATTTTCAAATTGTGCATGTTAAAACAATGGTAGAAAGCTGTATAATACACACACACACACACACACACACACACACACACACACACACACACACACACACACACACACACACACACACACACACACACACACACACACACACACACACACACACACACACACACAGTTCAACCATTTTTATTGAGATTGTTAACATTTAATTTAAAAAAGTGAACTGTAAGATTTGTTGGTTGGTTTGAACTACACCAAAAAGGTGATGTTAAATTAAAAAAAATGTGTTCATCACTTGTTATCAAGTGAATGCTGATTTTCTCTTCCTTGTAGAATAGATACATCTCTATTCACCTAAAGTGTTTTTGCAAGAACAACCACCTGGTGGTTGCACATGGTGAAGAGTACTTCTGATGAAAAGGTCCAGCAGTTTCAGAGAAACGACATCCCTGACTACAGCGAGGCTAACTGTTTCTTCACCAATGGTGGTTTTAAGTACTCTCCCCTCCAGCCTCCAGTGATGCAGAGCCAGTCACTGCTTTACCCCCAAAGAAACAATTTGTGGCAGGAAACAGCCAGCTGGTTCCCTGTGGAGAACCACATGCTGGAGCAGCAGAAAGAAACAGAAGCACCAACCATTATGTGAAGAGACACATTTAAACATCATGAAGGAGGCTCTGGAGATGGAAAGCAAAGCCTGACCCGCGCGAGAGAGGCCGTTCAGAGAGAGTGTGCTGAGGAATGAAATACCTTTCAGTTGGAGAAGGACTACATTAAAAAGGAAAGAGAAACCTTTAATAAAAGAACTCAGGGAACCACTTATGGAAAGAAAGGCCTTTCAAGAGGAAAAGTATGCTATGGTTGATGACAGGATGAAATGGCCATGATGAGGAAGGCCTACATTCATGAAAAGATAGGTATCCAAAGAACTATAAATGCTCTAAAGTTCCAAAAACAAATGACATCAACCAAAAAGGCCACCACAAGCAGTGCGGTCAACATCTCTGAAGAATCCTCCTTCTGCTCCATCTCCATTTGGGTCTGCAAGGAAAAACAGGAAAGATGCACGAGGAAACCACCTGAGATATTCATATGGACACTACAATGTTGTGCATAACTGTGTATGCAATTTATTCCATCTGTATTTGCATACTTTGAATACAATTCTGAGCTGTGTTTTCAGCAATGAAGGCGTCTTGTTTGCGTCAAATTAATATGTGTCCTTAAACTAAAGGGACACTGCAGAAAAACCTATTAGAAATCACAACACTCTTTGTTATGAACATTTATTGAAATGCATGTATATTTCATATAATTATTTTCTAACTGTCACTAATGGAGTTTTCAAAATGTGGCATAATAAATACAGGAAGCAGGCTGTGTATGTGTGTGTGTGTGGGGGGGGATATGTGTGTATATGTGTGTATATGGGTATATATGGTGTGTGGTGTTAATGTGCACAATAGAAGTATGTTTTTGGATTTTTACTTAAAGGTTTCTGTCACATTTGAAATCAACACCTCTTCCGGCTATGTTAGTCATTTCGGGATGACTTGAAAACATGTCATTATAAAATGGCCAACTTTGCCATAACCCCCTTCAACACAAAACTTCCTCTATCTTACTAAAGTAAATAAATAACCCACATTTAATATTAAAATGTTGATTTAAATTAAAATTGGACAATTTAAAATCCACAAATCCTGAAACAATCACAGTCACTATAACAAGTGTGGTGTGTGTGTGTGTGTGTGTGTGTGTGTGTGTGTGTGTGTGTGTGTGTGTGTGTGTGTGTGTGTGTGTGTGTGTGTGTGTGTGTGTGTGTGTGTGTGTGTGTGTGTGTGTGTGTGCGCGTCCGTGAGTGTGTGCGTGAAGTGTGTGTGCATGTGCTCTTCAATAAGATGTATTGTGCCAAACAGTGATAGATAACACAGCCTGAGGGGGGAGAGCAATGAAATCAAGGACACAAGGGAAACCTTTAGAGAAGAGCCTCCGCTAGTGCAATCATTTGTTCTATGGCTCATCCATCACTGAGAAAATCTACTTGGTGCAAGTTACATTATAGAAAAAGTCATCTGGGAAGATTACTATGTGGCCTTCACGCTGTACTGTACCCAAGAGGCAACACAGATTACATTAGATGGGCTGATAGTGGAGAGCAGACCCCCGCTGCGTGTTATCATTACCACATGTTGAGTTCTGATTCAACCACAAGTGTCATTTTCAGAATCACTCCTGAGAAATATGTATTTACCAGCTTTTTATTTCATCTTGTTTCTCACTGCACTAAAGTAAGTAAACAAAGTGGAGTTTTTGACATGGCTCTTGGTGCCTGGAGGCAATAAGAATCAGGATGTTGACATTATCCTTAAAAAACTATTTTAGGGTTAACAGCTTTAACACCGTCTCCTGCTAAAATGATCTACTCTATAATTGGCTGCCTCATGTCCTGCTTGTGCCATCTAGTGGTCACAGCTCACTAAATGATGTTCTTACATTATACAAAGGTGTTATATTATTGCATAACCATGCATGACGTGGTAAGTTTAGTGATACATAGACCAAACATCTTTGTTTGGACAGACACATTTTTATATGATGAAAATATTAGATGTCCTATTTGCAAGAGTACACAAAAATATGAAGATGTCCCAATACTAGTTTTTAGCCATATTGTGGATTTACAATTGATTTACTCTAACATCTTCGTTATTTCAGGAAGCAGGAAAAAAATCCAAATCAAACATTCACATAAATCAAACAGGTAAGATAACACGTTTTTGGCACTTTGGAAAATGTATAAATCTAAGACAAATGATTAATATTACGTGTAGATATTAATAGAGTTACGTCAGATCTTCCACTCATTTAAAGAGGTTAACTTTAGTTCGAAATGTAAAAAAGAATATGTATTCTACCATTAAGGACTGTTAACTCTCATGCCTTAGATGAAAAACACTTCTGTTTCTGACTGATAATAATCTCAACTCGATTATTCAAAGAGGGAAATTAGCGACATGTTCACCTTTTGACTTTTGAAGGTCATCTCATTCATCTCCAGAAAAAGCCCTTAGGTGAAAGCCAAGTCTATCATCAACTATATCTTCTATCGACTTCTAAGGCTGAATTATATCCAGTCTGCCTCATACACAGAGGTCACTGTGCCGAACACCATATAGCTGTAATGGAATCTGGCTTTAATTATAGCTCAATGAATCATCCTCATTATAGCTGCCTCCAAGGCCATGTTCATCTTTTATATTATTTTCTACTATCCTTGCCTCAAACATACTCTATCACTACTTTCACTTACTAAACAATGTTGACATCTTAAACTTCTGTTATTTTTAAATACGTTTCAAATAGATCGTCTCAAACACTTCATGAATGGCGGGCCGATAGACTCCAAGCTCAATTGAAAACTATTATAATGAACTGTTAATCATTATAGGTCCAAACAAACCCAGGGCTTATTATATTTCACTTGATGATCTCACTCTGCTTTGTTTTGTAATTGTGTTTGCTTTGTCCGTGAGGAAATCGAATTCCTAAACAGATGTTCTTATTCTGCATAACCAAATATGTGTAAGAAAAATTAAGTCTATATTAATTATAATTATATTAAATAACAAGATTTTTCAATACAACATTTTAAATCTTCATAAAATATGGAAAAAACACATTTATCTTAGTGTCCTTCTATTGATTCTCCTCTGGTGTCCTTGCCTCAGTTCATGTTTCTCTGTATGCACAGGCAGCAGAGTTTGGCCTTAGATCTTGAGCAGCCTAGTGTAGGAGATGAACTGGTGCCTTTTTCCTTAAACTCTCTTCATATTCGTTTTCTCATAACACATTCTGTGTTATGAGAAAACCTCTTTACTTCTGAATATACAATAAACAAGATTGGAATTTACACACGGCATCTATTGCACGTCTGTCCGTCCTGGGAGAGGGATCCCTCCTCTGTTGCTCTCCATGAGGTTTCTCCCATGTTCCCCTTTAAACTGTGGGTTTTCTCTGGAAGTCTTTCCTTGTACGATGTGAGGGTCTAAGGAAAGAGGGTGTCATATTGTCATACTGATATTCTGTACAAACTGTGAAGTCCACTGAGACAAATGTATTTGTATGTATATGTATATTGGGCTATATAAATAAACATTGATTGATTGATTGGAAACAGTCTCTTCTTCAGGTAATGATATGCAATGAGTCAGAATGTCAATCTTATCTGATCGCTGACCTATGGGGCCTGCTTCTCTGTAAGAAACGTAACTGATATGCATTACTGATGGAATGTTGGATTACTGGCTTTCTTTTGGTTAAAGGAACAATTTGGGGTACATCATCTCAGAGCTGGTTGGGCAAAGGTTGTGTAACAAGCCGTAACTTCCAATGAATGTCAGGGTCTAAAATCAGATCGAAGCTCTCCTGTCTCCGTTGGTTCCAATTATTTGCTACAAGAGATTAATCAAAAACTCAAAATAAAAGAGGTGTTTCCTTCTTGTCCAGCATGTGGATTTGGACTGACTTTATAATCATATTATAGAATGTCCGAAATTAAATACTAAAGTATGATGAAAATATCATGGAAAACGTCATATAATTAGATGTTGTGACAAAATAGTATAATTTGTCGAAAATATCATGAACAAAAAGAATAGTTTAGTACGTCAAAAATATAATAAAAAAAGATTTCGATGCTAACAAAACATTAGGTTTTGTAAGGACACACACACACCAATTATTTGACTCAGCTAGCTTTAATTATGGCACTTTGTACAGTTCATGTTATAAACTCAAAATGTTGGGTTTGTCCAGAACATGAAGACATCAAGAGAACATGGCATCTTTCAACAAAAAAAAGCATCAAGAAGCTGCTTCATTTTAACCACACAAACAATAGAAATGTCAGTGTAGAATCGTTATTCCATCCTTTAGTCAAGCCACATAGATCATCGGTTTTGTGTCAATAAACCCAATGAAGTAGACTTACATTCTTACAAGTCTACTTTGATATGATACGCACATGTTGATATGTACTTGAAAGGAGCTAATGTTCTTCGTAATCGTCTCCCCTCTCCCTGCGGACTGTAAATATCCTCACCTAAAGTCATTTCAGAAATAATTGCAAAGGGACAAGATCCTTGTTCTGTGAAATTATAACATTTGAAGTTCAGCTGACACAAAAAGGCTTCAACAGAGAAGAGATTCAGTTAACTTTCCTCTTGTCCATTGCTGAGCTGCATCGAAGGGATAGTAACAAAAAGTGAACATTTTGTACCAAATATAATAAATCTGAAAAAAAAACATTTGATTTGGCTTAGGTATAATAACACAGGCTACTTTTGAACACATTTTTACACAGAACAACAAATGTGTAAATGTGCTAGGAAGAGACTAGCAGGTGAAATAACTTTCTACTAGCCACTGTTAATTAATAATGACATCCCATGTATATTGTATGTCATCTCAAAGCCAGGCCTTTAATCTGTTCCTGGGTCATTAGTTATTAAACTGTGTCTCTTGAAAAACAGTGATCACATAAGGTTTGGCATGTTTGCTTGATAATTGAATTAAATTAGGATTTAATTAAAGTATCTGCTGATAAAGATAAAGGATTTGCAATCCATGGATATCATGTCATCCTCGCTTTTTTGTTTTTGAAAACAGGAAGTGAATGTGACATCCACACACACTTTGTGCACAGCATTATTCTACACACAAACGGATGTGGGTTCCCAGGGATCAAAGGTAAACAGGTTGCATTGAAGTGCTACGACATCTTTCGATGGCACACGAGGAGGTCACATTTACAATATTTACATCTGAGACTGAGGAATCCGCTTTCATGCGTTTCCCATAAACAAACTGCTCTGTAGAAAATGAAATTCTCACATGCCATTTGGATAATATTGTGTTTCCGTCCATGTGTGGAAATTATATTCAGCGAAAAAACACAGTAGTTTAAAATTACATTAACTTAACTTTATATATCATTTTCTCCTGTTTTTCTGAATGTTTCGTTGTATATAATACTGTACAGGATACATGACAAGTAAGAATTAAGAGGAAGCATTCTGTGATGAATTGAGTTGAATAAACCTAAAAAAAACATGCTACTAAAGGTACTCCAACAAGAGTCACAATAAAGCTGACTGACTGAGCAATCCTCTGAGTGGGACCCCAAACCTGCCACTCTCCGTGACAGCGTGGGGAATTAAAACACTTCTATAACTACAAACTTGCTTTCCCTTGTCTTTGAAGTAGATCAATCATTTTAAAATAATAAATATGACTTGAAGTGACAGTCAGACTGTGATTTCTGGGCAACGAGAGCTATCTTCTGCTGCAGAACCCCAGACAACGAGGTATTCCTCCGACTCATCCTCTCCTTATTGTGCATTAGTTTGTGGCTGATCCTGCATCAGTCAGAGTTCAACGCCCCCCGAGGCAGGGGAGCAGGTCTTTATGGGAGGGGTATCGGCTCATTAAGAGAGGACTGGTGCAGGATTTGGTTGGTGTGGCTGTGAAGTTCTTCTGGAAGTTAGGTTTAGGTCCGCACCCAGCTGATAGGCACCCAGAAGGACTCTCGCTCCAGCCTCTCCAAGATACCTCTCAGTTCTGCACAGGCACTGGCTGAGTCCTCCTTGATCAGGACCCGGTCCACCAGTTGTCCATACTGCTGATCAATCTGAATGGCAGACTGACGCATCTCTTGGAGGTCTTCATCCTGTTGCAGAAAAACAAGGTAAAAGCTGGTCGTTACAGCCGGTGGCAAAAATAATGTAATTAGATCCTTTAGGGGTCTCAAACTTAAGGCCCCCGGGCAAATCCAGCCTGCGAATTCATTTTATGCAGCCCGCAAGAGCTATGAAAGAATATAGTATGTTTATTATACGGTTACATGCCGCTTTACAGAAGCATGTTGCCCATTTAATACATGTCCCACAATGCATCTCATTTTGTGACATGCACACTAAAGAGACTTGCAATTATTTTCCCTAGACTTCTGCTTTCAGACGTAGTTAATTATGAAGTTATTACCCTATCTGATTATAATCCAATGCAGAGGCAAAAATGTAACATATTACATTATTTATATATTATATATTTATATAGTCTTAAAGTTACAACTGGCCCTTAGTGTGCAACCTTAATGCTAATGTGGCACGCAATGAAATTGAGTTTGACACCCTTGCTTTAGACCCTCCAATAGGTTCCTTTCAAAGGTTAACTGTTACAGTATTTATGATGTGTTTCGCATTATTATCAGTGCTGTGCATATTGCATTTTAATGTTGTAGATGTTTAAGGTTGTGCTAATTATAGCTCCTTTAAATACAGTTGGGACATTTACATTACAGCAATGTTACAGTAGGAGTCACACTCTTGGCTAATGAATCTGAATCTAAATATAATTGTTGTTGCATTAAAAAGTACACAATACATACTGGTGTAAAATATATGCTATCGTTCTGAGCCACTGAATGGGGACACAGTTCTTCAGAGAGACATTGCAGGACTCACTGTTACGCGGCCGCGCTCCCCCCCTCCTGGTGAAGTGGCAGCGCTGCGGCGACGTCTGCTCTCCGGAACACGAGGTTTGACAAATATTACATAGGGCTTGAATTCTGCTGTCCGCAGCCTCTTCAGGGCCTGGGGGGATGGAGGATTTGCATACAATAGAGCACAGAACGGACACAGATCAGACATGATAGGAGAGGGTCAACAGAGAAACCTCACACACTTCACACAGATCTGATGTGACTGCCTGCATTCTGCAAACTGCTGCTGCCTGCAGGATCTGTAGCGCAGGACATGACATGATACATGTGGATGAAGATTACATACGAAGTGATCAGCTGTTGCAGCATGACCCTCACCTCAGGCTGAACGTCCACCACACACATTTTATTCTTGGCCTGCACAGAGCGGATAGCCTCTATACTGGTGCCATACTGGTTCTCCTTGTATTCCCCATGCTCTATGAACCTGTGGAGAAACAACAAACATTTACATCAGCAGGGAACCAATCGTATATGTTTACGCATAAATTATGAAACTTTCATATACTAAGCAGGTTTAAGGTTTATTTTTTTCAGGCCAGAAATAATTTCTTACATTTATGTTTACAAAATACTTAGTAGTATCCTAGAAATTAAGTTGTTCAAGTCCTCTGTTTCAATGTCACACGAGTTGACAGAAATCCGTGTCCCTTTTTTATGGTGCTGATAGCTTAAAAAACAAAACTGAAATATATTTTTAACACATTATTTTTAGCAGTTTCTTTGCTTAGTTCTAGGTTAAATTCAGTATTTCTTAAAGGTTTCATTTTACATCAACAATGTTCTACGTTTAAGTATACGATACACAAAGTATCGTTGTAAACGTACTTGTTGTTTAAAGCATCTGCATCGAACTGCTGTTTGGTGACGAAGTGGTACTCCACACCCTCCTTCTCATGAGGCTTCTTGGGCCTGGTGGTATCTGTCGGAACACAAAAAGGAATTTACTTGAATGTTTATTGTTGAAGCCATTTTGCATATTTACCTTATTTATATTTATAATGAAATATTATTAATGTTTTGTAAGTTTTATTTTACTATGCAGAGGATGTAATGGATTTGCCTGTGTTTATATTTATTATTGTTATGATTGATGTTGATGATGAATTATAGTGACATTACTTATAGGTGTGTCTCACTATGAGTGGAAGGGCAAATAATGTTCCACCGCAAAGAAACCGCATGGTGATCTCTGCATGATACAAGTATTACGCCGTATGTTGACTATTTTCTCAGTTTTCTTTGAATAAACGGACGACATGGATCTTTAATGTGTATGCATGTTGTCATATCATTCATTATACTATGGGTTAATTGATCATTAAGTTTGTGTATAACTCACGTGGTACAGCCACTGCAAAACGATGTGGGTTTTCAGCAATCACCCGCTGTTTGAGTTCATTGATTCGTGCTCCAAGGGATCCTTTGCAAGATTGTGTGTCGAAAGGAAAGAAAATAAACAAAACATTGATTTGACATGGATTATGTTGTTAAAAAAGCTCCAACAACTAGGTCATCAGTATGCTGTAACACACGCTTTTGTCCACTAGAGGTCCCTGCTGTTACAACAGGACATGTGTGCCTCAGGGTCTCACCGATCAGGACCACCAGACGGGGCCTCTCATTGGGCCTCTGCTGGTAGCGGGAAACCTCTTCATAAGTCGTGTAGTCGCTGTCCCCAAAATCAGAGCCCTCTCCGGAGGAATCTTGCCTGTCCTTACGACTCAGCCGGAAACTCCTCCGTAAACCAGCTGCAGGGAAGCCGGGAAAGGGAGGGAAAGAAGGAACAGAAAGAAAAAACAAATATTTTGTCAGGTTTACTATTTACACATGATTAGATAACATCGGTACACAACTTCACTGCCATGGTGCATACATCTTAAAGCTTAGAAAAATGTTATGAGTTAAGTGCAACAGGCAAATGCTAAATCAATATTTACAACAAATTCAAGGCCAATCTATTGTGACATCATGCATTAAAAAGACCTTTGTAAATAGTGCAGAGGGATAAAAATAGCTCACTCTTATTTGCAGTGTAAATACTTGATAGTGTGAGATATGAGCTGAACTCAGAGCCATTATTCATGCTTCAAATTGGATTACATGCAGCCGATAGTAAATGCATTAGGTGAAGCTGCTAGGGTGTTACCTTGGTTGGTTATTGGCTAATGGTTACACAAGCCAAAAAATAAGATATGCGAAAGAACTAAGCGTTGCTTCCATTATTCCAAGGTACCACAGGTGAGTATTTGATATACAAATGGTCATTTTGTGGGTTAAGTATTCCTTTAAATTCATTTTACAAAAGGCATACAGTATAAACACCATTACAGCGGTTCAAGTCTGATCTCAGTGACCCCGAATAGACATCATTGTCCAACATAATGTTCCAAACAAGGCATGCTGCTCTGAGCGAGGCTACAGTGCTGAGGCAGGACAGACAGGACAGCCTGGCCCTGAGAAACACTGCGTCAGAGCAGAAAGTGACCAATCAGGGTCTCCCATGGCCAGTACTGTCTGTTTTCCCCACCAGTGGTGTGTACCTGAGGAGGGAATGAGCCGGGCACTGTACCTGAATAAAATTCCCAGGAAAACACCTGGCCACAGGAGGGCGCCACTGCTTTACACTTAGGAGAGACTATAACTGGCGTTAGAGCATCACACAACCCAGCCTCACAGCTCCACACAGGGTGAACGAGCAGCAAACGTGCCAGGTTGAGTGTGAAATGCGTCCAACGCAGCAGGGCCCTTGTGTGTGTGGGAGGGGGGGTGGGGGGGTTAGCAGGGTCGGTTAGTTTGATGCAGGGCGGGAGGGAAGGGGAGGTTCCAAACACTGCCAGGTGGAGGGGGGTGGGCGGAGGGATGAAGGGGAGGGTTTAAGGGATTTACAGCTCCAAGCAGAGTGCATGATAGGAAGCACACATACCGTTTTAATAATGTATTTTGTTTGGGAGAAGGTGCTGAGAGGTGTGTTTATATCGCTCCTTGTGCTCATCACCATTCCAGCAGCTCACAGGATGTGGGGGAGTAAATGGGGGTCTGAAGAAGGTTGAGGGAGGGACGGCCAGTTGAAGGCAAGAGAGGGGTTGAGGATAAAGTGGATTATTGTACAAGAAAGTGTTCTGTAAAGAACTGTTATTTGGTCCTAAAGGCGTGTTTTTTTAAAACAGGTCTGTCACAACCTTAGTATATTTTCATGTATTCATATTCTATGTGGGGCCTTACAAAAACACTTTTTATTCTACTAGGTGTTAGGTAAGTGTATCTATTGAACACCGTCATTTTACCCTACAAGTAGCACACCAGCGCAAAATTATGAAAAGAAATCACTTATTTATAAATGTGACAGTCTAATTTTGATTGCTTTAACACTTTGAGGTGTCCCTGAACCATCTGTTTATGCTATTGATGCAGCCACTTAAGAGGCAGATGTGTTGCTTTAGAGTCTTTCCTCTGCCAAAAGAAATTGAGATATTCATTTTCTCATCCATCCTCCTTCTCTTGCATTGTCTTCGAACCTGTCTCTTGAACCTTTAAAACCTTCACAACTTCCTCTTATCCCTCAACCCCCGGCCCCAGACAGGTCAACCCTACACAAGCAGTGGTGTTAACCCCCCCGGCCCAGAAGCACCCAAGGAACCAGCGCACAGCCAGGCTGCAGCAGGCAAAGAGCTGTCAGGGAGAAGGAGGTGGAGAAAGATGTGCACGCTCTCACCTATGTACTGTCCATTGAAATAGCCCTCACAGTCACAGTCCTCTGTAGGGAGGCAAGCAGGGAAAAGAGGGGGTAAGCACAGGGTAAGAGACCTGGAAGAGTTAAGGAGTAGGGGGGAGGTGGAAGAGTTAAAGAGGGGAGCGGGCCATGGAGGCGCTGGGTAGGGCAGGCGGGGCAGAGAGGCAGCAAGCAGGCAGACAGCAGGAGGCGAGGGGCGACGGGCAGCCAAGAGGCAATGAAGGAACGTCGTTTGAGGCAACGGCCACTAACTAATAAGGGAGGAAGAAAAATACCAGAGGAGAGGAGAGGAGAGGAGAGGAGAGGAGGAAAAAGTTGGCTTTCCATCATCTGGAAGCAGCCAGCTGTGTGTGAGCCGAGTCGCTGTGACCCCCAAACACACACACATGTAAATAAACCTCGCCTCCCAAAGATTCACAGCTGACGTACAAACAGTCTCACATAGGAAAAACACTACTTGTTGTCTGAATTCTGTCGTTTCAACTCATTTTATGTAGGACAATATGCATTGTTTTAAGAGAATGAGAAACACAGAAGAACGTTGTAAACAGCAGATTGGGACTGCAGCAGATCAAATAAAGACGAGGAGGAAAACAGAACAAAAGATAATAGGGACAGAGAATGACGCAAAGGAAAAGAGGAGCTATTGTTATCTTTAACAACCTCTGCTTGGTTGGGCTATAGGCTCCTGGGATGCTTTTCTGCCTGCACATCACCTGGTGCGACACACACACACACACACACACACACACACACACACGCACACACACGCACACTCACGTATACGCACACTAGGCAAGAACGTCTATTCTATATTCTAGTCTGGTGCACTAACAGCAGGAGGGGAGGAATTAAGCTGGAAGCTAAGTACTTCCCAAATGGACCCCTTACTAACACACATGCAAGTTATCTACACACAAACACACACATTGAGGCTTTGATGCTTCTATGAACATTTCCTTTTGAGTGTTTTGTGTTAAAATGTGTCTTTGTGTTCTCATCCAATCATATGTGTTGCTGCACAGTTACCCACCTTTATCACATCCTTGCTCATCTGGTAGAGTTAGCAACAAAGAGACACAAAGTGTGACACATTAGAGAAGGTAAAGCTGAAGGTAGCAGATGGAAGAATGAGAATTTGGATATTTATGAAATGAGGATTTTTTACTATCGAAGAGATTTATTGTCATTGCGTATGACGACAGAAATGGGGGGAGAGGGGGAGAGGGGGGGGGGGGGTCACATTTAAAGGGCCCCCCTCAGGGATTTAAGGGAATGAATCAGGGAGCTGGAGGAGCATGAGGGAGGCCGAGAGAGAAGAGTCCCCCAGGCTCGCTGTAGCGTGGCGTAGCAGAGCTAGCTAACACACTAAGCTATTGTTCTCTTCTCTTGGCTCAGAGCTAATCGGATCGTTGGCAGCTTACACGCCACGAAGAGCCACCACTCATATTACCCACTCACCTGGCGGTTAACATGCCCATAAAGTGAGAGCGTTATGTATTGTTGAGGCTTTATTTCCCGCTGGGCGTGATGCCTAACGCTGTCTAGATTATTGTCTTTTATTGTGATTGTATTAATGTGTTTTTATTACATGTACAGCACTTTGGCTCGACCAAAAATCACTTTTAAATGTGTTTTATCAATAAAACTTGATTTGATTTGTCTGGATCGACTTAAGCTGCTCGCTGGCCAGATGGACGAACATGAAAGAGATGAATTCATAACTGTGTGTGATCTGTCCCTCCGTCTCCGTGCCCCTCCATCTTATTCGCATCCCTTTCAAAAACGTTGTCTACATAGCAATATGGAGAAGACGGTCAATGAATACTAATGCCTCTGAGTATGCCAATTACCAACAGAAAAGGTCAATACATGTCAATGAAGACATTGCTGCATTTATCCAGCGGAGATATCATTGTCCCATGATGACAGTGGCCAAGTACATGAGGAGAGGAGAGGAGAGAGAGGCTGCAGGTATTACACTACTGTGTTGATGAAATAATGCTGAAGATGCAGTTGAATCCTGAGAAGCAGAAACTTACAGGCAGGCTTTTTAGGGGATTTTGGATTCGGGAGTGTGCCCATTTTCATCCTGTAGGCCAGTCGCCTGGAGAAATGTGCGGCAGAACAGAGAGCCAGAGAGGATGGAGGCAGGAAGAGAGTCATCAGCAAGCAAAAGATGGGGAGGGAATGTTAGAAAGTCGGAACAAAAGATTTCAACATGAAAGAGGAAAATACAACAGAAATGAACAGATCATGAGAGCCCCTGGGCACAAACATGGTAAAGACCCACTGTCCATCCTCCATAAGAGGAAGGACCCAAACTGAGAGGAACACAAAACAGATTCTGCCTTCTTTTTTCATCTATGTGATTATTTTGTGTCTTTTGGGTCCTAGCCATCTATGTGTGGTCCTTATTACTCCACTTTGTGGCTTTGTTAGTTTTCTGTCTCCTTGTTGTGTTTTTGGGTCTCAGTGGTCTTTTTACGTCTCTATGTCTCGTCCAGGTGTTTTTGTTGTCTATACACTGGTTTTGTTTTACTTCGCTTTGACTTCGAGGAGATCATTTTATACTTCACTTCAAGCTGAAGCATTGTTTCGGTTAGGCCTGTTCCGTAATTTATCAATGATGACATAATGTCAGTAAGCAGACCCGAGCATATGCTATTTTTGTTCAATCAAGCTGAAACATTTAAAGACATTTTTCTCAATCACACTTGTTCAACATCTATTTAAACAACCAAACACCCATATACGCTTATCAGAGCCTGGATAGCTCTCTGACCTGTGTCTTTTCTGTGTTTAAGCTGTTGTTATTGCTCCAACAGACGCTGCAGTGTTTGGCAGGGATATCCCAGCCAGCTGAGATCATCTTTCTGACGGATTATGACACTAACAGTATCAGCACGCGCCTATTCAAGGAAGCGATTTGATTAATTTTTTTTCCCGACTGCTTTGATGCTCCATGTAATCATGGTTGACCCTTCAAAGTGGAACACATGAATGTGGATCTGACAGATTACATAACATAAATACCAGCACAGTGTGGGGTCCTGGCACTTATCTATTCACACCACAGGTCGTTGGGACACATGATGTGACACCCCGCCCTCACCTCTCCTGGAACAGTTTGGAGGGGATGAGCCCAGCCCGCAGGTTGCTGTCTCCCACACGCTTGGCCTGCCACCACGTGTGGTCGTCCTGGGTCACCACCTGCAGGATGTCCCCCCGCTTGAAGGGAAGTCCTGCTTCTTGGCAAGGCGTTGCTTTGTCTTCCAAAGGGATGTAGTCAAACAACGCTCTCATATACACCTGTAATCAAAAACATGAAGCACCAAGTTCAGATGATTCTTTTATTTAGGTAATTAAAAATGAATAAAGCTTTTAACCTGATTAATTGCTTAAAGGTCTCATAGTATACTATTTTTAGGCATATATTATAGGTCTCAGATATATACAAATATATAAAAAAACATGTCTATGAAGTGTTTTACTCAAAATACCAAACAGATCACCCATTCTAGCCCTGCCTCATATCCCTCTATTTCAGCCCTGTGATTAAACGCCATATCATGTTCCAAACCACATCAAGGATTATTTCTGAAACAGTATGGAGCTTAAATCATTTTCTCTTGCGGGTTTACCACAAGGTGGGTGAGTACTTTTTATTTCCTGCTTCTTTACACATACTCTCCAGTACAGGTTAGCTCTGAGTGTTAGCGATGCTTGTTAATGTAAACAAAGACGGTATTACTTCTAAAACACGTCGGGCATTGTTTCTGATAGCAACATTTCTGATAGGGCCGTGGGCAAGCCCATATTTACGATATTATGTACATTTTTTGTTTTCTGACACTTTGTGAGTGCCCTTACACACCGGGGACACATAATTGTGTATAAAAGACATACACATTTTTGCATGAAAGGAGACCGTTAAATGTGATTTGAACCCTCTGAACATTTCTTTGGAGGCCTGCATTGACATTAAGAGTTTAGAAAATATATGTATTTGTATAAAAATACTTTAAAATTATGTATCTGTAGTGCCACTGAAGAAATGTTATAAAATATCAGATTACAGTACATTTTCCCCATTCAAACTGTTTCCTTTCAGCTGCAGCTTCACAGAGCATGCTCGGTCACTCTTCCTCTCACCTTGCTCTCCTTCAGGCGGTCCTCTTCTTTAATGGCGGGGATTATCTTTAGAGTGATGGAGCCCTGGGACTGGGACTAGATCACAAATAGACAGAGGAAGTAGAGGAGGGTGTGACTGAAGCCTGGGATTAAAGACAGACACTAAGTATACTTCACTTAAAAGGCTCCCTGAGGTGGATTAGAATGTTAATGGACTAACAGTGCACCCTGTTTATAAATAAATAAAAGATGATCGGAACATTTTAGGTGAGGATTCACTTTAATCGAGTCTTAAGGTCTTTTTAGTTTATAGTTATTCTGTATAGTATTTACCTGTGCTTCCTTCTGGGACAAATAACTTGTTTACAAATAAACAAAACATGGGCAGAGCATTTTTTAGTTCAGCCTACTTATATATACTAGACATTTCTGATTACAATGACATAATAATAATATAGTTTTTTAATATTTGAAAGTATAGAACTTGTGTAAAAAGTGTTTTTTTGAAGATTTATTTTTGGGTTTAAAATAGGGCTGTCACGATTGGCAAAAGTATTACATTGAACACTAATAGTTATGGTATGGTGATCCAATGTTAATGGCATTAAATACACCAGAAATATCTTGAAAACAACTACTTTGAATTCCAAAAGTCCTGATTTTAATTGTTTTTATGCATGCTGATTTGATTCTGTCCCATATATAATACATAATAATAATACAGGTAATACAGATAACATTGATTATAATAAAGATAAGTACCAGTATTGTTATCTTTTGAAGATAAAATGGGTTTAAGTGCCCAGTTTTAATTGAAAATAATTGTTTCATTATATTTTATGTTGCCAATCTACAGCAGCCTTTCTTAAAATCTACATCAGAACGTTGGGCCTTACCAGCAGCTGACTGATCTCATCGGGCCTCTTCTGGATGACAGAGACTCCGTTGACCTCCCTGAGTTCATCTCCTACATGCACCAACCCTGTGAGGACGAGGGACCGCATGAAGACAGACTGCACAGACAGACACATCAATGACAACAGAAGAGTCTTCCCTGGGTCTTTGGGGTTTATCACTCGTATCTAAAAATCGTTGTCAGATCCGCAGATACGAGCCGCGTCTATCATCAGCTGTGGTCTATTTAGTTCAGCAACAACAATGAAATCAAAGGCTGAGTGAAGTCAGATCAATACGCTTTCCCCTCAGGACAGAGAAGAACATAGAAGACACACTATTGTACAATCAAACTCAAATATAGTTTTCATTTACAAAGAGACCTGAGGGCTGATTCTGAAATCACTCTCCAGCTTCTGTCTCCACACTGACAAGAGCTGTTCCCATCACTTGACGCAGCAAGAATACAGAGGAAGACATAAATGTATGCAAACACTGATTGGTTCAGTTGTCCATTATGCATATTTCCGTTTCCAATGCCAAACATACACCTTCAGTGTTTCCCCTATATACAAATAGTGGCGGCGCAGCGCCGCTGCTGAAATATGCGCACCGCTGCAAGGGGGCGCCTGTCAGAAAATGTTTGACCGTTGGCGCTCATCCTAATTTTCGGCCTTGATGTAACAACATTCATAATTAAGTAAACGTAACACCATTTTCATCCCGGTTACACATTTCATTTGCCCTGTACAATGGGCGCTGTAAGTGATGAAAGTGGGGGATGTTGGCTTATCAGGCGCCCGCAGCTCACAGCCAAAGTGCAAACATGGAAGCGAGAGAGCGAGCGAGTGAGAGAGAGAGAGAGGGCGCACCGGTACCGGCGCTGTTGTTATTAGAATCTGGTGCTAGCTGCGCTAACGGATATAAGAAGTAGATGTTTCTACAACCAGGGTGGAGGAGAGATCTCCTGTCAGACTGAGAGGCTCAGTGAGGTAAAGGACTCTCTGAGTGTTTAGATAAGTTAATTTCAGTCTAAGTTATCTCTGTGGGTCTCAAACGTTTTGACCACAAATTATGTAAACACATATTTCCAAGGCACTCCTTTATAATTATTAGGATAAATAAAAACAGGTTTGAAATCATTCCAATGTATAGTATAGGACAGTAAACCAAAAATATCGTTTAAAGTTGGAGAGATTCAAAAATATGCATAAATAAATCAATGTTAACTAGGTAAAATAAGATATGAATGAACAACAAAAATAAAATAAGTTACATTTATTTGTTATTGGCTATGGTAGGTTATTGGTTATGTTCACATACTTATTGATTATTCAAATGTAAACCGATCTTTTTCATTTTTAGAGTTGTACCCCCTAGATCAGGGGCCGTATTCACAAAGCATTTTATCTTAATAATAATAATAATAATAACTTTTATTTATATAGCGCTTTTCAATAACCCAAAGTCGCTTACAAAAAAAAATTAAAAGTACAGAAAGGGGGTGAACAGGCAGAAGACAACATATTGGACAAGAAAATTGAACATGAACATTACATGAACAGGCAAAGGACAACACAGGGGGGAAGCAAGCATAGGACAACGAGCAAAAGACAACATAATGGAAAAGAGGAAAGAAAAAGTTGATGAATGTATGAATAAGAGATGCAGCGTGGGGTGAATAAGAGATACAGCGTGGGGTGTGAGTGAAGTCAGTGGGTTGGGGGGTAGGGTAAGTTGAAGGCTTGGGAGAAGAGGTATGTTTTCAGCTGGGTTTTGAAGGTAGACAGTGTGGGAGAGTGGCGGACAGATTGGGGGAGGGAGTTCCAGAGGCGGGGTGCTGATCTGGAGAATGCTCTGTTGCCAAATGTTTTGAGTCTTGATGGTGGTACTGTGAGGGAGAGAGTGGAGGAGGATCGGAGGACTCGGGGGGGGTTGTAGGGGATGAGGAGGTCAGAGAGGTAGGGGGGGGCTAGGTGGTGAAGGGCTTTATAGGTGAGGAGGAGTGTTTTGAAGATGATGCGTTGTTTGATGGGGAGCCAGTGAAGAGAGCGGAGAACGGGAGTGATGTGTTCACGGGTCCGGGTGTGGGTGAGGAGGCGGGCAGCAGAGTTTTGTACCATTTGGAGTCTATGGAGGGAATGGGAGGAGATGCCAGTGAGGAGGGCGTTGCAATAGTCGAGGCGGGAGGTGATGAAGGCATGGATGAGGGATTCAGCAGCACGGGGGGGGAGGTAGTGTTTGATTTTGGCAATGCGGCGGAGGTGGAAGTAGGAGATCTTGATGATGGAGCTGACATGGGGGTCAAAGGAGAGGGTGGGGTCCAGGATAACGCCAAGATTGCGTGCCAGGGGGGAGGGGGTGATGGTCGAATTCTCAATGGTGAGTGAAATGGGTCCTGTTTTATTGAGGGTTGATCTGGTGCCTATGATGAGTAGCTCTGTTTTATAACTGTTGAGTTTAAGGAAATTGTGAGTCAGCCATGTTTTTATTGAAGAGATGCAGGTTTCGATATGGGTGAGGGGAGGGTTGTGAGGGGATTTGGTGGTGATGTAGATCTGGGTGTCATCGGCGTAACAGTGGAAATCAAGGTTGAGGTTGCGAATAATGTGACCAAGGGGGAAAAGATAGCAGATGAAGAGGAGGGGGCCGAGGACTGAGCCCTGGGGGACCCCCTGTGTGACTGGGGAGAGGGCGGATGTGTGGCCAGAGAGGGAGATGAATTGTTGCCTGTCGGTGAGGTAGGAGGTGAGCCAGTCGAGAGCGGAGCCCTCAACACCCTGTTGGCGCAGCCTTTGTAGGAGGATTGAGTGATTCACAGTGTCAAAGGCTGCGCTGAGGTCTAGTAGTAGCAGGATGTTGAGGGCACCGGAGTCTGCAGAGGAGAGGAGATCGTTGATTACTTTGACCAGGGCTGTTTCAGTGCTGTGGAGTGGGCGAAAACCAGACTGGAGGGGTTCATAGAGGTTGTTGGACTGGAGGTGGGTGTGGAGCTGGGTGGCGACAATACGCTCCAGTGTTTTGGAGAGGAATGGCAGGTTGGAGATGGGGCGGTAGTTGGAGAGGTTGGCTGGGTCAAGGGTGGGCTTTTTGAGGATGGGGGTGATGGAGGCAAGTTTGTAGATGGAGGGAACAAGACCAAGGGATAGAGATTGGTTGAAGAGGGTGGTGAGGTGGGGGATGAGGACAGGGAGGCAGGCCTTAGTTAGGGTCGTAGGGAGGGGGTCAAGAAAGCAGGTGGTTGTTTTGGATGAGGTGATGATGGCTAGGATGTGGGAGGAGTCAACAGGAGAGAAGGCAGTGAGGGGAGGGAAGGGCGGGTGGACTGGGAGAGGAGGGGGGGCGTGGGGGTTGGAGGAGATAGTGGTCATGGCAGTTAGGGAGCTGTTGATTTGTGAAACTTTGTTGTTGAAGGCGAGGAGGAAGGAGTTGCATAGGTCAGGGGAGGAGGGTGGATTGATGTCAGGTGGCTGGAGCAATTTATTGATGGTGGAAAACAGGACGCGGGGGTTCCGGTTGGTGCTGTCGATGAGGGTGGAGAAGTGGGCAGATTTGGCGGCTTGGAGAGCATCACGGTAGGAGGAGATGTGAACTTTATAGGCTTCGGCGTGGACGGTGAGGTGGGTTCGTTTGAACAATCTTTCAAGTTGACGGCCGGTCTGTTTCATGGTACGGAGTTCCGGGGTGTACCAGGGGGCGGGGTTGGTGAATGAAACAGAGGAGGTTTTCCAGGGGGCCAGAGAGTCGAGGGAGTCAGAGAGAATTGAGTTGAGTGTGGTGGCATAGTCGTCAGGGGAAGAGGGGGCAGAGTCGGGCGGGAAGGCAGAGGATATGAGCTGGGAGAGCGTGAGGGGGTTGACTGCCTTGATGTTGCGGTAGGTGATGGTGCGTTTTTTGGGGTTGGTGGGGGGAGGGTAGAGGGGCGGAGAAGAGGATGCAGAGATGATCAGAGAGTGGGAAGGGGAGGGGCTGGGGGTTAGATAATGGTAGAAAGGAGGAGCAGACTAAGTCCAGAATGTGGCCTTTGGTATGGGTGGGGAAGTCAATGTGTTGGGTGAGGTGGAAGCAGTCAAGGAGGGAGAGGAAGTCAGATGTCAGGGGGGCATTGGGCTGATCCATGTGGATGTTGAAGTCGCCGGTAAGTAGGAGGTGGGAAGATAGAGAGGATGCAATGGTGAGTAGTTCAGACAGTTCAGAGAGGAAAGAGGGGTGTGGCTTCGGGGGACGGGAGATTAGAACAGTAGTGATAGAGTTGGGGAGGGAGAAAGCAAGGTGTTCAAAGGATGAGATAGGTGGGAGGTTGAGGTTCAGTTCAGTGATGTGTAGGGATTGTTTGTGGAGAACAGCGAGACCACCCCCGCGCCCGGAGGGGCGGGGTCTGGCAGTGAAACTGTAGTTGGAGGGAGTGGCTTGGTTGAGAGCGTAGAAGTCCAGGGGCTGTTGCCATGTTTCACAGAGGAGAAGCAGATCAATGTTATTGTCCAGTAGCAGTTCGTGTTAGGGATGGGCATGATTAATCGATGATCGATAATTGATCGTTAAGGATTTTGTCGATTTCGTATTTTTCTTATCGATGATCGGTAATAAAACATCCTACCAGCAGGGGGCGATATAGCGTAAGGAGTCGCGACAGCAGAGAAAACTTCCTGCGAGCTGCTCACTCACAAAGATAACAACATGAAGCGCGCGAAACGAAGTCCGGTGTGGGACCATTTTGAGATAAAAAACGAGTCCGCTCACTGTATACACTGCGACACGGTTTACAAGTACAACACGACAACAACTCCGATGATGTACCACTTAAAGAGCCTTCATCCCAGCGTGTTAAGAGGCACTGAATCCTCCGTTCAGCCCACCATCACATCAGTTTTAAACCGGAGGAGCTGTGATGCGAAGCGGGCGGAGAAAATCACAGAAAGTATCGCCAAAATGATTGAAGTGGACATCTTCCCCACAAGTGTCGTCGAGGGGAAAGGATTTAGAGATGTGGTTAGTTTACTTGAACCAGCGTATCAGATTCCCTCACGGCGCACTATCACCAGGGTCATAGAAACCCACTACAAGGAGCGAAAACAGGAGCTCCTAAACAAGTTAGCCACAGCAGCTAGTGTTGCTATAACAACAGACTGTTGGACCGCTTTAACAGCGGAGAGCTACATCACTATCACATGCCACTACATTTGCGACAACTGGCAAATGAATTCAGCGGTCCTGCTCACTGAAAGCCTTCCAGGCCGGCATACTGCCGACCTTCTCGCTGAGAAGATGAATGAAGCTGTAGAGCAGTGGGGATTTGAAGCCAGAGTTATCGCCTGCGTCCACGACAACGCGGCCAACATTACGGCTGCCAACAATCCCACCAGAGTCAGCTGGGTGTCTGTTGCTTGCTTTGCACATACTCTCCAATTAGCCATAAATGACGGGTTTGCTCTATACCTGCATCGGGTCATCTCTGCAGCTGGTAAACTCGTTAGCCACTTTAATCACAGCACTGTGGCAACCAATGCGCTTAAGGAGAAGCAGGAGCAAATGGGCCTCGCCACCCACCGGCTTATTCAATCGTGCAAAACACGGTGGAACTCAGTCTGTGAGATGTTTGAGCGACTTGTGGAGCAGCGCTGGGCTGTTGTTGCTGTCCTCTCGGACAGAACCCTGACCAAGCTTCAAGATGCCAGGGTCCTGGAGCTGAAGGATGAGCACTGGCGGCTCATGGAGGACGCACAGCCTGTGTTAGCAGCACTTAAGTGTGTCACAACTGCCATGTCTGCCGAGAAGGACGTCTCCATCTCAAACATTTATCCAGTAAGCTTCAGCCTCATCAACACCCATCTCATGCGGAGAGAAGGAGACGAGACCAGAGTAACCGAATTCAAGACCAAAGTGAAGTCCTCCCTCAGCAACAGAATGAAGGTAAACTAACTAATTAGTTGACATGACACTCATAATAAATAGCCGCTGATGACGAGACTGACATAGGCATAGCTAAATGTCGCTTATGTGCTTTGCTTATTTAGATATGGCATATTTTCAAACGTTTTTTATCGATCATCCGACATTTTTCTATAATTTATTTATACAGGTTTGGTCTGACAAGTTTGTGACATCCGCCCCAATGATTGCATCCATGCTGGATCCCCGTCACAAGCATTTGAGCTTTCTTTCGCCACCACAGAGACTAATTGCTAATGCTAAACTAGTTGAACTGGGAGAGGCAATTGATGCAGGTGAGGCGGCTATCCCACAGACTGGGAGAGAGGAGGCGGTGTTGTCATGCCGGGGAAGTCCCACAACTGTCACTGCCACTACGCACGTTTCTGCGATGGCACTTCTCCTGGGGGAGCAATACTCATCTACCCCACAGGACACTGGCATTGAAACAGAGACTCAGAACTTTCTGAGGGACATACCCCCACCTCTGGAGTGCAGCCCGACTGATTGGTGGAAAGTGAACGGTGGAAAGTTTCCCAGGCTGGCTAAATTAGCTAGACGCTATCTCTGCATCCCCGCCACCTCGGTCCCGTCAGAGCGGGTCTTTTCAGCCGCTGGACTGACCGTCACTCGGCTCCGTTCACGTCTCACCCCCGAGCATGTTAACATGCTAATTTTCCTCAACAAAAACCAGTAGGTTAAGTAAGCTATAGCCTCCTAACCACCGTAGCCTTTAGTCAGACCGAGGCCTATAACGTGTTATTGTTTTGTGTTTACTATTGTTAGTTAAAGTTTTATATCTAAAATAGGCGGAATTGTATTTATTTTGTTTGAGAACACTGGCTCTTATTTTGTTAATATCCCCGACGCCTCCGACATTTGTTTTGTTTATTGTTTGCACATTTAAACACAGAAGTGAGTTTCTGATACTATTGTTAGTTAATGTTTTATGTCTAAAATAGGCGGAATTGTATTTATTTTGTTTGAGAACACTGGCTCTTATTTTGTTAATATCCCCGACGCCTCCGCGACATTTCTTTTGTTTATTGTTTGCACATTTAAACACAGGAGTTTCTCATTATACTATTGTTAGTTAATGTTTTATGTCTAAAAGAGGCGGAATTGTATTTATTTTGTTTTTGTTTGTTTTAAGAACACTGGCTCTTATTTTTTTAATGTCGCGGAGGCGTCGGGGATATTTCTTTTGTTTAACATTTGCACATTTAAATAAACATAAAAGTGAGTTTCTCACTTCTGTTATTCTGTATCGACCTGCATTAATGTTCACGTGTTCTGTTAACGGTTGTTTTATGGTCAGGCTTCTGTGAGGAGAGCAGTTAGTAGGTCTCAGCGGCTTTGTGAATAACTTTTAAGAAAAAACTCCTACGTAAAATGTTTTAGCGCGAGTTAGGAGCACTCCTAGCGGTAAGATCTCGGCTCGAGCTGTCGTGTCACGTCACGTCTGTCCCTCCGGTGCTAGAGCAACGCTGGCGTCTTGTCTGTTGACTGCCGCTTCTACCCCCGGACTGTTTCTGGATGTTTGTTTGTTTTGTCTACGGGTCTCTATGCTGGTTTTCGCCGATCCAAGGCTGCTCTTCACTCCGTTGTGCATCTCTCCAGCTCCGTTTCCATTCATAGGCTCCCTCACTACTGGACTGTATGCTACGTTAGCCATCAAAGCTAACAGCTGGCTCCACTCCGTCACCTTGACTACCCGGTCTGTATGCTACGTTAGCCACCGAAGCTAACAGCTGGCTCCCGTCACAATTGGACTACCTGATTACACCACTGGATTGTTTTTCCTGGCTCTGGGTGTGTTGATCGCTGCTCTGGACTCGGGTGAGTACGCTGTGTGTTTTGTGATGGTGATTGTGCCAACCTGGACCGACCTGTTGTGCGCCGTACATCAACAACAACAACACTCACTCTGTCTGGCTGCCCAGCCGGCGTTCTTGCGGGGAGCCTCCACTCCCCTCCAGCTCGTCTACTGTTGGGTAGCTAGGTCCAGACATGGTGCCGCAGGGACGGTCTGGGGTAACCAACACCACACGCATCACTCACTCCAACACCTGGTCCACTGCTGCTTTCACATATCTCACTGCCTACCAACTCCTAGCCAATCAGTTAATAACCACTGCAAATACACTACCTTGGCTACTCTCATCTGCTGCTACCTTTCATCTGCTGCTTGGACTATCTCTCCCGCTGCTTCAGCCTACTACACCACCAACCTCTCGCCCTCTCATCTACACTGCTGCTGACCTCCACAGCCTCAACAACAACCATCGTCTCCCTGCTGCTACTGCCACCGCAGCTAGCGCCGCTGGGATCCTCCGCCGACGCCGCTACATCCACCGGGGCGCTGGCCTCCCCCGCAACCGACACCTCCCTGACGGTTCACCCATCCCCTCACTCTGGACTATCCCCCACCATCCCCATCCACCGCACTGCCAACCTCAACAACCTTTGTACCCCCTCCCCTGCTCCACCATCCATCTCCCTCGCACTCCTGAACTGCCGCTCCCTCTCCATCAAATCACCTGTTATACACGAACTAGGGATGGGCATTTTAAGAAATCTCTTTAATCGATCATCGTGAGACGTTAACGATCAATTATCGATTAATCGTTAACATTTATACCCGTCAAAAAAACTGTATGACGTATTGTAACGTCCACCCGGACAGGTCGGAATGACGAGCGAAGCGTATACAATCTTAACAGCTTTATTGCGGTTACAGGAAGGGTCACTGTGGGCCGGGACCACGCCAAAACAACCAAAAACAACAAACCGCTCAACAACGTGCTGCTCTTCCTCTCCCTAACATGCAGCCTTTCTCACCCACACGCACGCGCCCACACAGACACGCACTCAAAAAGCCCTCTGCTCTCCACCCCGCCCCGGTACGTCTACACTACAGGCATCAAAAAATGCTTTCAACGCTTCGCCCATTCACTTGAATGGGGTGACGTAGAAGATTTTGAATCTTCGCCGAACTGCATTGTGGGGAGCATGGCATGGCTTTGCAAGCATCACGAGCATCTATCGGCATCAAAAGTTGAACAATGTTCAACTTTTGAGGCTCGATGCTTGGCATCAGCCAATCAAATTCCGTTTATGCAAATCCCGCCAGTGCAAGCTCAGCCAATCAAACCGCGTGCAAGCTGGGAGAGCCAGACCGCAGTTCATTTCCTCATATTCCAAACGAGATATTACGGTAGCAAATCAGCCGGTTCTTTACGACCGGAACTATTTACCGGGATACAAACCGGAGGAACCAGGCATGGAGGGAGGTGGCAGAGACAGTGGGTGAAACTGATAGTTTTTTCGCCTGTTTGGAGAGTTTATATCCAGTTTAGTTCGTTTTAACATTGCTATTGCTTTGTATGTCGGGGGCGGGAGATTCATGTGATTGGTTGCTCGCAAAAAATCGCCAAGCTTCAGACACGCCCAGCTTCAAGATTTTTTCATGCCTGTAGTGTAGACGGGAAGCTTTTGAAGCTTTCCAGCCAATTGGTTCGCTTTGGGTTCATCTCTACAAGGCTTCATCGGGCTTCATTTGAACATAAACCCCCTGTTGGTCAAAGCGTGTAACCCCATCCATCCCAGCCCATACCTCCGTTCAAGTCCCCCTATCATGATGAATGAAAACAATTTGCGTGTTGATGGAATGTACTTTCTTTCTATTGACAAACACGTCCTCATATTTTGATGGCGCAATTATTTTTATGTGCGTCCCGTCAATAGCACCGACCACACCGGGCATACCTGCAATTGCCATGAAGTTGGCTTTGATCCTGTGTAGTTGTTGATTGTCCAAAGGAAACCGGATAAACTGTCGGATGATATGTGGTCTAGAGAGCGCGTTGATGGTTTGGTTTATGGCACGGCTGACTGATGGTTGCGATATTCCTAAATCGTCGGCATTGCAAAGTTGCATTTTCCCTGTTGCTAAATATCGTAGTGTTTCCAAACATTTTATTTCCGGACTAATCGGGTTATTACTGTTAGTCGGGGATGTTATTGCATCCCGCACTAATTCCACAACAAGTTTGATACCCTCACGATTTATCCTATATCTCTTGATCAATTCACAGTCTTCCATTGTCTCCAAAACATTTCGTCTCGCAGCAAAGTGCACCAGATCGAAGCATTTGACTTTCAAATGTTCAAAAAATCTCGTCCCGGGGGGGCATATCCCTGGACTCCCCTAGAGGATGTGACGTCCACCCCCCAATTCACACGTGTTCATACACAATACTGAATACATTTCAAGCCATTTTGACGTATATTACCTATGTCAATAAGTTTCTGTTTTTGTAGTGTATTTGTCTTTAGTAAGGATGTTTCATTTATTCTTCATATATAAAATCTCGCCTAGGGCAGCAAATTGGCTAGAACCTGCCCTGGTACTAGGCCTCAAGAGCCTTTCTTGTGCTGGCAAACACATAAAAACAAATTGGCGGGGCGCACTTCGCACGCGCACACACTAAAAAAATCCACGAGCTCCGCGCTCACATTATGCTGGGCCCACGTGCCTTAGCACCGCTGCTGACTGCTGTGACTACATCCTAGGGGAAACACTGACCTTTATGTTGCTGAGATTTCCAATATTTCCATGGTAACGCCCATGGAAGGATCTTTGCCGAGTCTGTGTAGTGTGATTGATTCTCCGGGGACCCGTGGAGAGTTTTGTGTTTCAGCAACAACGGCACTATCCCTGCCGCTGCTGTGTAGCTCTCACATTGGTCTCACTTTCATTACTGTATCAGGTTTTGATTTGTTGTTCCTTCTCTTTAACATCTACATGCTACCACTGGCTCAGATAATGAAGAACAACAAAATAAGTTACCATAGCTATGCGGATGACACACACATTTACGTAACAATTTCACCAGGAGACTATGCTCCAATTCAAACACTGAGTAAGTGCATTGAACAAATCAATGACTGGATGTGTCAGAACTTTCTCCAATTAAACAAAGATAAAACTGAGGTAATGGTTTTTGGAGCCAAGGCAGGACGTTTAAAAGTTAGCGCCGAGCTTCAGTCTGCAATGTTCAAAACAACAGATAAAGCCAGAAATCTAGGTGTAGTCATGGTCATGGTCTGACCTGAGTTTCAACAGTCACATTAAAACAGTTACTAAATCAGCCTACTATCACCTAAAGAACATATCTAGGATTAAAAGACTAATGTCACAGCAGGATTTGGAAAAACTTGTCCATGCTTTTATCTTCAGTAGACTGGACTACTGTAATGGTGTCTTCACAGGTCTCACTAAAACATATATTAGAAAGCTGCAGCTGATTCAGAACGCTGCTGCGTGAGTCCTCACTAACACTAAGAAAGTGGATCACATCACTCCTGTTCTGAAGTCTTTACACTGGCTTCCTGTGTGTCAATGAATAGATTTCAATATACTGCTGCTGTTTATAAAGCACTGAATGGTTTAGGACCAAAATACATATCTGACCTCCTGCTAAATGATGAACCATCCAGATCTCTCAGGTCTTCAGGGACTGGTCAGCTTTCTGTCCCCAGAGTCAGAACTAAACATGGTAAAGCAGCGTTCAGTTATTATGCTCCAAATATCTGGAACAAACTCCCAGAAACCTGCAAGTCCGCTGCAACTCTTACTACTTTTAAATCCAGGCTGAAGACTTTTCTTTTTGTCGCTGCTTTTAATTGAACTATTCATATCTTAGACTGCACTGTAACTTTTATCCATGTATTTTTTCTTTTAATGTTTATTTTATTAGCTTTTCTTTTTAATGACTGATTTTAAATGCCATTTTCTTAATGTCTTTCATTTTTTGTAAAGCACTTTGAATTGCCTTGTGTTGAAAGGTGCTATATAAATAAATTTGCCTTGCCTTGCCTTACATATACAGTATATTTTGTGTGAAAAAGTGTCACTGATTTCCACTGGTTGCAAGAAGGAAAATGCCATCACACTGCTGGACAAATCCGGAGCCTCCTGAGGTGTTTTGGCAGCTCATCTTCATGAAGACTGCGTATTGGCCGACTTTCACGCTGTAAACTTTTTTGCATTTCCTTTGATTTGCACATCTTTAAGGGTTTAAAACGTTACTGCTCGTGGCCCCTTAACACAAAGCAATATCTACTAGGGACACCTCGTCATAGGGTACACGTCCATAAACTGTAAGTACAAAATGTGGTGATTAAATTGTTATTAACCCTGCGCAGAATGTTTTATTGGAACATTTTTAAAGCACTAGGGAGGTAAAATGTATTTAATTACTTTAACTACTTTAATTTAACTACCCTTTGTCTTTGTTTAAGCCCTAAGGTTTGGAACTAAAGGTGCAGTTAGTCTATTGTTGAGACACAGCTTGTAGAAAGCCCAGAGGGACAAAATGAAAAGAAGCATCATCTACCACTTCGGTCGGCTGCTCCTCCTCTCATGATCCGAGCCACGACCACCACCCCAGTGGCTTCGTCCCGCCTGATGGTTGCTCCCTAGGGAACAGATCAAACAACATCATGATCAGTAAAAAGCAGAAGGTCTGAATCCCATAATCCTTTTCATCCAGTTCTCCACTCTAAACCTTCACAGCTCAGGGGGAGGTGTGTGGCGCAGTGGACTAGTGCGTTGATGTTCGGATCAGGGGAGGACAGGTTCAAACCCCACTGCAGTCAGCATGTCGTTCGGCAAGACACTTCACCCCAAATTGCTCCTGTGGGGATTGCCCACAGTATTGAGTATGTAAGTCACTTTGGATAAAAGCATCTAACTAGTGACATGTAATGTAACTCACCAGAGGCTCTTTGTTCTTCACCAGCCTCACAATCTTCACCGACTCTTCATCCAGCTCGTCCTCAAAGTCATCGGGGAGCGGTGGCAGCACAGGATCAAAGTTCTTCTGCGCCACCGTGTCATGCACCGAGAGCACGGCCTGATGGGACATAAGACAGACGTGCTGAGAATACGGCTCTGACATTAAGCGGCATAGGAGCAGGGACTGCAGCCAGATGTCTACAAACACCTTCAGAGAGGAACATTATTGTCTATAGGAAATCTGGCCACATGAATATACACTATTGCTAGATCTCCTTACTTTCATACTACTGTATGACCAAAAGATAAAATCGTGTTTACCTTGAGATGTGGTGAGGACAGCAGGTGCAGCAGCTCCTTCTCCTCTGTGCTCATTGGTCCGCTCTGCAGCTCCTCTGTCACCTGCCAATCACAAACCAAATAAGCTGTGACCTGGTGTGAACCTGTGCATGTGTATACTGGTAATGCACACTGCAGTTTACTGGAGAATAATTGAAGACGGATCGACGGCAGACGTGAACACAGGGGAAGATAAGTAGCGGCTAAGGTCAGCAGTTTCCCCGCTGATAACTGGTAAGAGCGAGAGAGCAGCAGGATATGGAGTTTCATTAGATGGGCACCGGGATGAGTCAGCACTTTGAGAACATTAAAATTCACTTTTGATACCTACATTGCTTTCTCTGTCGGGGCTAACTCATTGTGACTGACTGCTGTGCCCAAGTGGGGAAAAATAATTTAGCGTGTGTGTGTGTGTGTGTGTGTGTGTGTGTGTGTGTGTGTGTGTGTGTGTGTGTGTGTGTGTGTGTGTGTGTGTGTGTGTGTGTGTGTGTGTGTATGATGAACTTACATCCTCTGCCAGAGATGAGGCACTGTGAAGGACGGGGGTTGGACTCTGTCTCTCATACTGTCTCAACTTCTCATGGATCTGAAACACAATGACATGCTGTCTATTAGAGGGGAGGGTTTCAGGAATGAATTCAAAGTTTAAAAAGGACCACAAAAACCACTTAAACTTTTTTCCTGAGCATATTTTCAAATTGTGCATGTTAAAACAATGGTAGAAAGCTGTATAATATGTCTAAATGTAAATAATGTTACTTGTGAGATCAGACTTTGGCACTGAGTATTAACACTTCCTCACCTTCATCAGGTACCCCAAGCTCCTCTCACTGAAGACGTCTTTGAGGAAGACCATGTCCTCTTTGTGATTGGCGTCGGGCCGCAGCTGAGAGGTCAGCAGGGCCAACGTTTCATGAAGCCCTGCAGAGGAGAGGAATAAGACAACACAACATGTTCATTAACATAAACAGATGAACCACAGCAAGCTTCCAGCAGTACGGGACATTATGTGTGGAGCATCTGTGCAAACTCCTCTCACCCGCTCCTGCTGTGAGGACCGGCATGGCTTCTTTCATGGGTCAGTGAGGTGAAGAGGGGAGGAAACCTGGGAGGAGGAGAACGAAAAAGTATTATTAACATTTCCATACAAATGCTTTCAGTCGAAGAGGATATACTTACAAAAAGGTAAAAAAGAAAAGAAAAGGGTAATGGTATTTTTGATTGTGTGAGCGTGTACAACTGATGTAAAGGCATCCGGAGACCCATGTGCTATAATTATAGCCGTATATCATCTCCTTGTAGGCTTCATGCTGTAAATCGAGGCAATGTTTTTCTATTTTGAAGTGCAGTAACCTCATATGCGCATGTGTAGGTGTGTATGTGCCAGTCAGCTGGCTCTATAGAGCCATACTACCAAGATAAACAGCCCTTGCTGGTACTATCAATCACGCCTAGGCTCAGCGGGACCTGTGAGCGTTGTGTTGGTGTGTATGAGTGCAGGAGAGTGGGATTGTATCTGGCACAAAACCTACATGGAAATACTAGAGCTGTAACAAATAATTGGAGGTGTTGAAGCTTCATTCATCACTTTAACATTAAGGCTGTGCAGCTTTCATACTTTAGTAAGTCTTTTGTTCCATTTGAACCCTGTATTTATGCTGTTTGCAGATAAAGATTAGCCTCCAATAATATTAGGAGTATTATACCTTTTGTAGAATAAGAATCTGGTGGTGGCTATGCAGGATTGTTTCTGACTGCTCCAAAATGTCCAATAACAGTGCATTGCAAAGTCCAGTACGACAGATAACTGTGGTAAAAATCATTTCTGAATAACTAACATCTCATAAATCAGCGGTACGTACGACCCTCTCACACACAACTATATATGTATGGGACAGTTATCTATATAGTTGCATACTAAGAACACCATTTGAGTTCAGTATAATGGAATACATTACATTTTCTTGCAGTATATATACACTGTAGAATAACTTCCTTTACACATCTGTATGCATATGCTGACAGATATAGGAGTGAGTCAAAAGATACTGTCAGCTAAAGCACTGCTGGATTATTGCAGCCACCACCAATCAATATCTCGTTACTCCAATCAATATTCTCCATACTTCCTGCCACTGGGAACACAAGTAAATAACATAAACCACAGACTTCATCATATTACGCTAGGAACCGATGAAAAACAGCAGCAAAACCAAAAATGAAGCAAATCCAAAAAAACTAAGCTACTAAAGAGTATTAGCATATTGGAAGAAGTGGTAACAATTATAAATAAACCGTTTTGGTCTTGAAGTATTATTTGAATTATTTGAAGGATTAAAGTAACGTGTTATGGCAGGAAAGTTCAATCTGGTATATTCATTTTAATGTCACCTCATATATAGAATGTGACTTAAACTTGTGATTTCTGCATTGAGTGACTTCTGCCTAGCAGATACCAAGAAGAGGCCCCTAGGGTCTCTCTGTTAATTATCAATAGTCCTTGCAATCAACAGGGGAATTCCCGGATACATTTTCAGATATAAGGCAGTTAAGAGCTTATCAATAAAATGTATTCATTCCTAGTAAGCTGACTTTGGGGTGAAGGGAAGTTCAGGGAAGCCATTAAGCGATAAGAACAATTAAACTTCTGTTAATCAAACAAAACTCATGACTGTCAGGGGACAGGACATTCGGACCTATAACAAGGGTCACTTCATAGAGAATATGTGTGTGTATTCCTTACTGTGATCATATGTCCTGTATAATCATTTATCAACTATTCCTGTATTGGTATTTTATTTGATTCCTCTGTTTTTATTCTTTCATGTGTGGGTACTGGAGGGCTACAAACATTGTGGAGAAATTAGCTTAAACATGATTTATTACTCTATGGGAAATGGAAGCAGCTTTTATGACAGGGACGAGAGAGCTGGGGGAGGGGACATTCTTCTTGAGATTTTCAGCATGTCAATGATCAGGGAAATCTACTTGTTTTAAATAGATGTGTGTGGTTGATTACTTTGTATTAATAATAACAGTATGTGTAAAGGAAGCTGGAAATATGCAATGTGCAACCTTTTATTTGAAATAAAGATTCTGCAGGGAATATTCTTAAAGAACAATAGCTCAAGTTTCTGGAAGAGCTGCAGGCTAAATGAGTGTGCGGTACTTTTTAACTGCTTGAGATCAGAGCTGATGTTTTCCTCTTGTTATTATTGTTTGAGGTTAAGGTAACTCACATGTGTTATTTGTATAATCCAACTATAAAAAACTATATCTTAAAACTATCTTTATAAAATGCCAAAAGTATGTGAAACTTGCAAGGAGGGGTTTGTTATCTCGAATGTAAGGGTCGCCTCTGGCTCGCGCTGATTGGCTGTCTTTTCTAAGTGGAGGACCCCTCGGGGCGGGGGGGGGCAGCCGCATAGCTCCTCCTGGGGTTTTGGATATAAGCCTGTGTGTGAAGAGCAGGAAGTACTTCCTTTGTATTTGTATTGTTACTTTTTATCATTAAAACAAGATTATTGTTTAACTTGTATTCTGGTGTTTCTTAATCCCTTCCTTTTTTACGAATTTACCCAGTTTACCAAACGACACGCGGAGACGAGGTTGGTTTTAAACATCCTCCGATCTCCAACAGTCTACAATAATGTTGTTTGAGATCTATGTAGAGAATTACATATTCTACACATATTTATTCTGTCAAAAGATGTACTTGTGTTGAATCTACAGTATTTAGAAAAAAGGCTTGAGCTGTCTGGCAGTATTGTGGTGGTCTGTTTAGTATGTATACATAAAATAAACATAAACAGATTAATTCAGTGTAGGGCTGTTTACGGGTCTTCCACTTTATGGAGGCCTGCCCGGATGATGCATCTTGTATTGGTGTAATTCCTTGCATACAGACTACATTTTATGAATAATAATGTTTACAAAACTGATTTTCTGTGTTCAATGGCCACTATTCAATCAATACATCTAGAAGCATGAACTGCTGGTTACCGAAGCCATAGAAAAAGTTCCACACTGAACAGGTTTGTGAACTGTCAGTGTTTTGTATGACACGTCATGGGCTAATGCACAGTATGGAGAAACAGGTGTATAACAGTGGCATACAGGCAGCGTACAGTCATTAACATGCAGGCAAGATGATCAGATACAAGAGCAAAGGGCTAAGGCAGGCAGGTGGCCGGGACAGGAACACGGCTGGAAACAAATGACATAGAAAATCCTGTTTATTTTGGGGCTAATGATAAGCATCTGTGCCTGTAGGTCGTATGGTGTTCAGACTGCAGTGGCAGCAAGACAACGGTGAGAGATAGCAAAGACTGGTAATGGAAACACAGACAAACTAAACAAAACAGGGTAAGATTAAGAAGAGAAGGACAGAGAAGATTAAGAAAGGTTATCTCAAACAGTCTATCAAGATGTGTGAAAGATGGGGGAAAGGCATGCTATACGGCTGCTTTAAGGCAACCGGGAATGCACTTTTCTCTCTCCTCCCAAAGCATTTCTAAAGTGTATCCTTGTGCTTTGAAGGTACATAATCAGAATATGATTAACCTCAGCAGAGACAGAGTGAGACAGCAATGAGCTCATGAATAATGCACAGAGAACATATTACAGAGCCAGAAAGAGGGATGAGGAGTAGATGAGGAGGGAGGCTGCTCTTCTTTTTTGCCTTTGTTCTGTCAGGAGAATCAGTGGGTTCAACACACAAGAGAGAGTCTCTTTTTGTGTCAGCAAGGATTTTCTCCACAAAACCTCACTATATTTTACTCGGAGAGGATGGAATACAAATCGTTGTCAATATAGCGTCTCTATGAATGGCAAAGTTCTTCACTCTGCTTATCAATAATTACTTTCACTGATGTTTTATAACAATAACAAACATCTTCAGCAAAGACACCCTTCAAAGGTTTCCTACCGTCTTCTCCCATCCATCTTATGAAATTGTAGATTTGAGTGGAATAAATGGGCAAAACAATGGAATGTCTCACACTGTAAGGTTCAAAGTGCACAATTATAGTACTTTAAAGATATTGTGTGAATGGATTTGATATCACAATGGAGGACTTTACACTAATGGAATGTTTATTAAGAGCTCTGTGCTTCTCATTATATGTTGTTCATTATCATATTTATTGCCACTATCCTCCTTTATTTACAACACATATTTAAGTCTTTTTTGTTGTGAATATTTTTTTGAAGTGAATTGCAAATAAACATCCACAGCAAAATCTGAGTAAAAATAAGAAGCTTTTCATACAATGGAAACACATCGAGGCCAAAACACGTTCAAACTCTTCAGAGTATGGAATAAACTTGTAATATAGAGAATGCATGGACTCAATGTGGAGTAATCTGATTTTGGTGATTTATGAAGACATTTTACAGTACATATCCCAGGGAAGGGATATCGAGACAAAACGTTTTCTTTTGGGAATACATTTGAATAGATTGCTACTACAGGGTAAATACATGAGGGTCTGACTCATGACTGTGAGCACTGGACAGTTCCTGACCTTTTGAT